>NW_010534162.1:4933-8590 GCF_000687285.1 Phaethon lepturus | reverse complement strand
CGATGCAAAGAGAGGGACCAAGGTTCCCAGGGAAGCATCTGCTCAGAATGGAGAAAAGAGGACCAAGAACGCAGAACAAGGGGTCTTGGGAGTCTGGGAGGGTGTGAGGCGGCATAGGAGGATAGATGCTTTTGAAGTCCTACGGGAAAGTAAATAAAAGCTCAGGTGGAGATGCCGACGGCTGAATGGTGTGCGCACTCCCTTTCCCATTTGACACAGTCCACTGTCAGTGAGACTTGGATCCATGAGGAATGTGCTTAAAAACACAACCCTGCTGTACCACACTGTGTTGTAATCCCATCCATGCGAGGAAGCTTAGCTGAGAAGTAGGAGTACCTTACTCATCCCCTTTGCCCTCAGCTTTACTGAAGGGCACTATTGCTCATTGAAGGGTGGTTCCTAAGCACTTAGGACAACTTCTAAACTATAAGATTAATCTCATAAGTAAGATGATATTGGACAAATATCAAAATTCCCAGGCTTAAGTTCTCTAGGGCCAGTATCAATACAAAGCAAAAGAGTTCCACTTACTGGTTAAGTTTGGTTATTTCCATCATGTTTCTTCAAAATGAGTATAGGATTTCATTCTTCTTCTACCTATGAAAACAAGTTTAATTTTTAAGCACTTCTTCCTAGTATAATAGGAGAAATCACAAGCCTGGCCTACACAAAACGTGTTTCTTTTGGTTTACAAAAGACTAACTTCACTTGCGTAACTACATTTCTATTTGGTCACTGTGAGTGAGCAGAAACTTTTTGATGCAATGCATCCATTCAGAGATAAATATACAGAAGATATTTATTGAGCTTAAGTTATTGTTATTTATTACAGTTCCATAATGAGTCTCCTTATTTATTAATGTTTCTTTTCAAAGGTGCCAAACTAGAAGGTGCTTGGAAGATACAGAGAGACAATTAAGTTGGGAACAATGGTCCATGATTTTGATTGAAAGTGTTAACTTGAATGCAAAAAATCACTTACTTTACCTTTTTTTCTTTTAAACAAAATCCTGATTATGTTCACAAAATGTAGTGCCAAAGTCTGCAGCCCTCCTGTTCACTAATACTTTTGAAAATTAGTGCAGTCATACATGTGCAGAAGCAGCACGAGTGAGGGTCACAGGACTTGGCTCAACATTAGCAGTTTGTTATAAAAACTAATTCTAGTCATATTTTAAATATAGCCACATTTTTTTCTCACACTTTTTGCCTACTGACCTCATATAACTATTGACAAATGGAAAATCACATTTAGCCTTATAATTTCTTGTATTTAATTAAGCTTTTCCTTCCATATTTCCATATAGAAGTTGTTAAATTCCTCTTACTGGTTAGCCCTGGATTTAATACAGCCTGCAGGTAAACAACTGTGTTAAATAACCAAAGTGTTTTGTATAATTTGCTGAAACATTACAGGATCGTACCCACACAGCAGAACAGTCTGAGTTTCCTTAGGATGAGGGAGGTTGTACAGCTAAGTCATTCATACCTGACTGCTAATGCAAGCTCTCGTTCTGGAGACTTTTTCCCTGAAAGAGCAGCAGTGCAGGTCACTAGACATACCTGACAACTAGTGAAGCATCAACTCCCACAAAAAAAACAGGAAGAAAAAAATCCCTACTGAAAAACAAAAAACAATGATCAGTCCAACCTTTTATCTCATGTATGCAATGGCTCTCCATACTCATTTTTCCCTGGGCCCCTCGGGGCATCACAGAAGAAGCGTCTAGTAGTCAAAAAAAGTCCAGAACAGGCATAGGAAGTTGTATCACATGTGTGAAATGTAATTCATCCCCGACCTCCATCGCTTTCCTGGGCTGACAGAGGGCAGCCTCGGAGCCCACCCACAGGGTCCATGCTCGCACTGCCACGGGGACACCTTACCCTCCACATTGGGCAGGGGTGGTACAGCTGATACCACCACCAGCATTGGAATGATTTGGGCAGTAAAGGCCTGCTAAGCCTAGGGTCAGCTGCACTGCTGGGCAATTAGCTGGGTGCAGCACTCAGAGGTGTGCTTTTGCTGGCCCTGGTACAGCCCCGGTTGCTGAAAACTTGCCCCAAAGTTTGCCCCCATTTTCTGCACAGCTTGAAGAGACTGCAACCAAAGCAAATCACTATGTTCAAAATACAAAAGGGTAAAGTTTGTGATTTTTTTTTTTTTCCCCTAATCCTTACTGAAAACAGGAGTGTGCTTCTCAGGAGTTTTTTACTTTACCTGCGATTTATATCTCAGTCATTTGTGTTAATCAACCAAAGTTCTCTACAGACTTTATTTTTGTACAATATTCATTTTATAACTTTTTACAAAATAAAACTAATTTCTATTGTTACCTGGTTGTTGCTTGTGCTTCTTCCCCTTTGTACCACTTCCAAGTTACAGTATCGCCTGGTTCCCAGCCTGCAAGTTCTTTAAACAGTGGAGCTTTCCTCTTCCACCTCACCCCGGTCTTTAATATGGATCAGAAATGTCTGTAGCTTCTTAGCAGAACATAATATTAATGGGTGATGTGACTACAATAAGTGACTCCAAAATACATGGTAAGCAATGGCACAATAAGCGACTCAGTGGCAGGCTTGAAGCCTGGTGTTATCCAAGCTGTCCCTTGCCCATGCAGGGCTGTGGTGGCTTTGTGGTGGCCTTGGCTATGCACAGTCACAATTCCAGCACTCAGAGGAGATTTGCATTTTGCTTTTCTAACCCCAGCGTTACATCAGTTGGACAAAATTCCATACACTTTGGCAGTCCTTTTCCCTTCATCTTTAAATAGGAAAATGCAATTTGAGGAATTTTCTTTTCTGCCACCATCACGGAAGAGATAAGGGCAGGTTTTGGGGCTGTGGCCAGCAACATTTTCTCAACTGTTTTGGATTAAAAGTACTGCATTCCTATCACAGAGTCAATAAACACACATAGCTACAGGTTTTGACACCGGGCTCTGTACTCCTCAAAACTGCTATGGAGAGGAAGAGGGAGTGTCTGAGCATTGAGTCAGTGTCCTGGTTTTGCTGAGATAGAATCATAAAATCAGTTTTCTGTTCAGGAAAGCTGCATTTCTGAGAAAACTGCAGCATCCATTACTGTGAGAGCAAAGCTGATAAGACACTTTGTTTCAATTCATGGCCAGCCATGGTGTGCGGGTTTCCATAGTAATCAAGGCCTCTAGCAATCTTGAGAGAGCCAGGTGCTAAAGCTAGGAGGAACAGAGGCCAAGACAGCTGACCCAGGCTGGCCAACAGATGTATTCCATACCACAAATGTCACGCTCACTATAAATTGGGGAGTCTGCTGGGAACGTCTCGGTCGCTCTCAGTGGCTGCCATCCCTGGAGGGTCTCGCCCATCACTCTGTTCCTGAGGCCTGCTCTCCCTTCACTGGAGCTGTGCCGCTCGCAGTGTTCACCAATCAGCATTCACTGCTGTGAGCGCGCAGCTTGCGACCACTATCTGGGCTGAGTATAACTCTGTGTACTTTATATTGCTTTAGTTTTTATTGGTTTATTAGTTTTATTAAATCTGTTTCTATTTCAACCCACGAGTTTCTTTTCTTTCCCATATTTCCCTTTCTAGGCTGAGAGGGGGTTTTCGGGGGATAAAGCAAGTGCTAGCGTTTAGCCCGGAGGTGGGCTAAACTAAGACAATCAGTGAGCAGGAGAT
>NW_010534162.1:0-4917 GCF_000687285.1 Phaethon lepturus | reverse complement strand
TGTACAGCATATGGATGCCTTGGTTTCATTTGTGCTGAGCGAGGCCACGCATGCAGCTCTAGTCCAGCTGCTGGAACACAAAGCAAAGCTCACAAGCACTGCTTTTGAAGCATTCCTCCTCACATGCCACTACTTCCACTTCTTGCAGCAAAAGCCCATCCACCATGCACAAAGGATGCTGGTTGTAGTCTGGCTGAATATGGCACACATTAAGTGTTTGGCATGAAAATGACCTGCAGCTTCATGTTCAGCAGAGATCATGCACTTTCCCAAGAGCTGGAGGGACTGTCTATGTAAAACACAACTGTGAGGTGCTCTGAAGATGAATCTCCGATCTTATAGCCCAAATCTCCTGTCTTCTCTTATGCAGATGGGGAAGCATGAGGCCAACGCTGAAGTCCTGCTTGGCCTTATCAAAGGCTTCAAGTGGGCCATGTAATAGCTGGCAGGAGCAAGTTTGCTTGCATGGAGCTGTTTCACTCTCCTTCCCCAACCTTCCTGGTGAGGATAATATTGGAGAGAGCAGATGGGGTTTTGCCATTGCAACCCCAGGCTTGCCACTGCTGAGAATGGAATCTTCAGACTCATTTTCCAGTTAAAGTAAGGATTGCAGTATTTCCCTGGCATCCTGTACACATTAAAGCAGCTTGAACTCTTCAGCTGGCAGGTTGTGTAAAAGATTTCAAAAAGGACTTAAACTTTCATTTGTCACTAGGTAATGCCAGCACTGGGAGAGATGCTATGTCACTGCTCGTGTAGCAGGGACAGCCCTACCCTGGGACCCTTCTGGAAGGAGAAGCCTGGTCTCAAGTTAAATTATTTACAGGGGAGAGGATGGACCAAAACTCCATAATCATTTACACTTATTTGATCTTAAAATCAGGAGCATGTTAAGTTTTATTACTTGTCATCTTGATAAGGATTTTTTTTTTAATTTTGCTTTGTGTTGTGTTTTGTTTTGTTGTATCAGTTAGCATTGTGCTATCAGAGAAGAAGGGCTGATGAGAGACTTGGGGTGTATTATGAACATGTCAAAGGAAAATGCAGGTATTTTGCAGGAGGGCATATTTAGTAATGCAACCTGGAAATTTGGCCAACCCTCAGAGAGTCCCCTCCAGCAGAACATCCAGCCACCGTACATCCCACAGGCAGGGCAGTGAGAGAGAAACTGTAATAATACCAGGTCTCCGTGCGCTCCATCCCACAGCTGTCTGGTGGTGCTGGTCTCAGTGCAGAGAGGATGAAGTAGGTAAAACTGTGTTTGATTTTGGGTTGTTTCACCTCTGCCCACAAAAGGGGAGAAAGGGCAAAGGCAGCCAGTGCCTCAGCCTGGAGCAGCACAGGAAGAAACCAGCAGCAGCCTCTCTCCTTGCAATCTGGATGGCTAACCAAAAATACAGAGGAAAATATCAGGATGAAGAAAACAAATGGAGCTGACATTGTATAAATAGGTCTTCAAATGTCATGCATGGCTGGAACAAAGATGTTTTGTTCCAAAGCAAGAGACAGCTTGAAATGGCTCAGTAATACACATTGAGAAGTTTGTTTCTTTGGAACAGAGCTTTTCTAATGAAAAGGTTAATTGTGTTGCAGTGGAAAAGAAAAAAAGCTAAGCAGAGGCCAGGCCTGCACTCCTCACCCTAGCAAAATTTCCCACTGGCTTAAGTGAAGATTTTCTATAGCAAACACCACAGGACTGAACTACTAACATTACAACAAATTATACAGTAGGTATATTCATGGGTCAATAAAAATAGCTAAACAAACCATGTATTCTAGCAGTATTAATCCCAGTAGCTTTCAGAAGAGCCGCAGCAGCAGCCAAAGAAACACAGTGCTCAGCTCAGCCTGATACCGAGAAGTTTCCTTGCACAGGCACCAAATGCCAGTACTTGAGGTCAGCGCTGAGACATCTTCACTCACCGTTGGCTTTTTCACTTAGAAACTGCGGCATTTTGTTCACTTCTCCCCAAAAGGGTCACTCACAAGTATGTAAACCATTCTGCTTTGCAACTGAAGAAATGGCAAAGAAAATGATGGGCTTTTGAGGCTGTGAAGAGCTGCTGTAATTACCCACAGGGATGAACTTTTGTGGGCAACTTCTCTAGTTTTTTTTGACAGTGATCCCAGCCCTGGGCCACAGGTGCAGGTTTTGTCACGCTGCTCCCAAGCCTTTGGTTTCCTGTCTGCCAGCACACTGGATGAGGAATGCTCCCTTCTCTGTCACCACAGGGAAAATACAAACATCAGTCCCTGGCCCAGAGCTGCATGCCTTATCCCCGAGTGGTCCTAGGAGGTTTAAAGCCACCAACATTCGCACCAGAGCTACTCCATTGACTGACATGGAATTACTGCAGTTTTGCAGGAATGTAAATAAGTGCATTGGAGCTGTTGATTTTGTTGGCAGTATTCACATAAAATTACAAAGATTGGATCCTTGTACAATCCTCCTAGTCTTTTTGTTTCTGTTCCTCCCAAGTTTCTCTTACTAATGTGTACTCAACTTGTTTCACATATCCTGGGATTTCCAGAGCTTCAATACCTTTCACTGTGCTCTTACCATGTTGCTAATTCCCCCTTCTTTTCTCCCTCTCTGTTGCTGCTCTCCCACGGCTTTCTCTTCCTTGACTGTCACATCACTCCCACATTAATCTCTGGCATCACAGATGCTATAAACATATCCGAATATTCCCTTATTTCAAGTTGAAAACATTCTCCTCTGAGATACAAACAAGGGTCAACAGGCAGTCCTTGTTAGCATTTGGTATTATTTTTAATAGCAATTTTAATCTGGAGATGAAACATTTCCTTTAAAAAAGCCCACAGCTTAGAGATCAACTTTGGATAACTCTGACTTTCAAAAGATAGACTCCTTTCCTGAAGGAGTAGACAGGTCTTTTGTGGGTGTGAATGGCTGCATAGCCAGGGCAAGGGTAAAAATCTCCCAGTACCCAGTCTCTGGCAGTGGCCCTCAACTGGAAAAGGAAAGAATAGAATAAAAAAGCCAATTCAGAATTATATTTTCCCTGGAAACCCTACCCCGCTTCCAACAATATGCAGTTCAGGAATTTTCTGAGCCAGATGTTTTATCAGTGTCTAACAGCCTTCGGCAGGTCTGTCTTTCACTGAAAAGGCACCCACCCTCCTCTTCTGTGAATTTATTCTTTTGGCCTCCCCTGTGCTCTGGGGCATTTTAATTCTGTGCAATACGAGCAAGCACTTCTCTGCTGGCATTAAACCTCTGTTTCATCGATTGCCTGCTCATTCCTGTGTCCTCATGAGTCACCAATACTCCTCCACTGTCATAGTCCCCTTGGGTCTCTCCAATCTGCAGAGCCCTCATATCTCTCACCATTTGTGTCTCCTCTCTCCATCTCTCTCCCAGTCGGACCATATTCCTCCTGAGGGGAAGATGCTCCATCAGGATGCTGGATGGGAGCAAACCCTGGATTTCCACAGAGGCACATTGATATTTTATGTTCTGTTTTCCATTCTTTTTCCAATAATTCCTTTCAGGTGCTGGATGGGGAAGTCATCAGAGACATGACTTCAGAGGGAACATGTTGCATCCTTTTGTGAATCCCCTTCATTTAACATCAAACTTTTTGCCGAATATCATGTCTGAACCCGACTAACTCCAATTGTGTCAGTCTATACAAGATATCATCTGTCAGCCAAAACAAGATTTCATCTTACTGATGTGAAACTGTTGTGCGCAGTAGCTGTGGAGCCAGAAGGCATTGCCCCAGGGCTGTGCCACTGTGCAGTACCAACAGATACCCACCTCCCAGAGCTGTCAATGTATGAAGACCCCAAGTCTCCAGGTCTGAGGCAGCCATCTGACTTAGGAACAAGTCTTGTGTCTCACTGCTCACAAAGTTAAAGGGATCTTGTCTTCCAGGAGCTACCCAGAGGGCTGCCTTAAATCAAAAAGGATTGTAGACAATGAAGCATCTCTGTGTCATGGTATCTCTTTGGCTAGCTGCACTGGGGAGATGGCTTTATGCCAGCTGATCCCATTAAATCTTTGCCTATTCTTTTAGAATCAATGTGATAATTACCATATTTAATGTAAACAAAACCCTCATAGATTTTCCCTAAATGACGTATGACATAATTTTTTTTTTAGCACAAGGTGAAATAATGAACAACCTAAAATTGTTTCTTCATCCCCATCATCTGAAGGTGTTGTGGTTTAACCCAGCAGGTAGACAAAATAACCACACAGCCATTCACACACCCTCACTCACCTCAGCGGGATGGGGGAGAGAATCGGAAAAGAAAAAGGGTAAAACTCCTGGGCTGAGATAAAGACAATTTAATAGGACAGGGAAAATAAAAAGAATAATAATAATGATAGTAATAATGATACAAAACAAGTGATGCACAGCACAATTGCTCACCACCCCCTGACCGATGCCCAGTTAGTTCCCAAACCGCGTCCCATCCCTGGCCAAGTCCCCCAGTTTATATACTGAGCTGAGGGAGCACTCGATCCCCTCATCCAGGTCATCAATAAAGATATTGAACAAGACTGGCCCCATAACCGAGCCCTGGGGAACACCACTTGTGACCAGAAGCTGGACTGTCCTTGACTGCTTAGCAACAACTAAAACCAGTATGTTATCAACATTATTTTCATCCCAAATCCAAAACACAGCACTATACCTGCAATCAGAAAGAAAATTAATTCTATCCCAGCCAAAACCAGGACACTATCTACCCCTTATGCTATACCATCTACGTCATGCCCAGGTTCTACACTTTCCAATACATTCCAATTAACGACTACCATTTTTCCTGTCTTTTGATATATACGCAAAGATATCCCCTCAGTTTATGGACCATCCCTCTAAAATGTCCGTTGACTTCATTTAGTCCATGACTTGGGCTCCATCTGTCATAACAGTCTCTCAA
>NW_010534161.1:0-5323 GCF_000687285.1 Phaethon lepturus | reverse complement strand
TCCTGAGTGCAGTGGCCAGTGCTGCAGTCTCCAGGCCACCAGTGCAGAGGAGCATCCCAGGCACGGTGAAGAGCCTGATGGCAGAGAGGAAAGAGCAGAGGCAGCAGCTCAGCCTCAAAGAGCAGCTGGACCATAGACAGAGAGCCATTCATGCTGAGGAACTGGCCTAGTCCCCCATGTTGATGGCCTTGGACAAGGGCAGACCTCTGCAACCTCTGCCCATGGCTTCCACTGCAGGCCAGCCTGGGCCTGACCAGCTGAAGCTTAAATGCCCATCAGGGTGAGGGGCTGAGGGGAATTGGTTGATAGCAGGGGTTTGGGCAATGCAAAATTGGTGAGAATCACAAGTCCACCCAGGATCTGGCTCAGACGCAGGTGTAGTAAGACACACAGGATCGGCTGCTCCGTATGGTCCTGGCTGCCTTGTCCTATGCAGGGCTGGTACTCAGCTCTGCTTGGCGAAGCAGGGAGATGGTCCCTGCCTGTACCAGTGGATGCTCAGGCTCATCCTGACTCCAGAAATGGGCTGCTGTGTTGTGTCCAGTGACACAGGGTTAGATCAGAGAAAAAGCTTTATGCACCAAAGCCCTCTCTGCATCATTTTCAAAGAGGAAACAGGGCTGAAATCTCTGCAGGTGACCAAGCAGCCTTCACCAACCAGCCCTGAGCAGCTCCAGGACGTTCTCCAGCCACCCAGGAAGCAGTGAAGGGGCTGTAGGCAGGCGGGCAGCTGTGTCAGAGCCTGCCAAGCTCTGGCATCTGTTACTGGAAGTGTCTCTTGACATTTATCTTGTGGGAAATGGAGACCAGACACTGTTTCCTCCCAGCACGACGCAGATCTGAGATGCATCACAGCCTCCCCCAAGCCGCAGATGTTTCTGTGCAGGGGAAGGGCTGGAGCAGCACAAAGCTCTCTGCCTCTCAGCCAGGGGATGCCCTGCTGCGCTGGAGGCTGCCTGGCCAGATCCACCCAGACACTGGGGATCTTAATCTCTTTCATGGCTCAGCTCCTAGGATTGCCTGGGCTGGGTGATCCAGTGATCACAAAACAAAACACATCATAGAATCATTTAGGCTGGAAAAGGCCTTTAAGATCCAAGTGCAACCGTTAGCCTAGCACTGCCAAGTCCACCGCTAAACCATGTCCCCAAGCACCACATCTACACATCCCTGCCATCCTTTTCTAGCACAGCCCACGCAGGGGTTATTTTGCGATCCAAGGTGTGTGAGGTGTTTCAGTGCTGAGCCCCAGTCAGATAAGCCATGGGCCAGGGCTGCTTCTGAATCCAGCTTCTCCCGTGCTGGATGGAGAGAGCCCCCGGTGTGCAGCCCCCATCCGAGCCAGGCGTGGGGATGTATGCAGGTATTGCAGCTGGGCACCATTCTCGGAACAAGTTGCCAGCACATAACAGAAACAGGCAGCAGCTTGATGAAGAGAGCACCCGAGCAGGGACCGTGGCCAACAGGGAGCGAAGCAGACTTGGGGAAGCACAGTTTAATTCCCAGCTCTGCCAGGGAGGTACGGCCAAGCTGCTCACTGCCGCCTCCGCCTCAGTTTCCCCGTATGTAACCAGGAGGGAATGAACAGACTTACACTTCCCTTTTCTGTCTGTCAGGTGTCTCTTGTCACCTTTCTCCCTCCTGCTACGTATTCCACAGCGAACTGCAGGGCTTCTCTCTGCTCTCCGTATCTCCTGCCTCCTACCTCACCTGGTGTGGTAACAACCAGCCTGTTTCCAGCCTGTGAGTGTAAGAGGAGCCTGGAGCCAAGGCATCCTCCAGGATGTGATCAGGGCAGCACGTTTCAAAGCCAAGCCCCACGATCCCACTGTATGTCCATACTTCTCCCCAACCCACTCTCTCCAGGAAAGGCGAGGCTTGCTCTCCATGGGCACTTCTCCTCCCAGGCTGCCTCAGCCACTGGGTAAGGATGTTCCAAAGTGCTCCGCAGATCCTTCTTGGTCAGCCGGCCAGGGCTGGGGGAGATGATGGTCCAAGCAGCGTCCTCCAGCCTAGTGGCCATGTCTGTTGGTGCTGAATGCAGTCAGGCACCCCGGGACTTTTCTAGGCCCCCAATGTAGTCCATTGTTTTCTCACCCTAATCTGATTTTACAGGCTTTCCAGGGAACCCCACAGAGAAGTCTGGGCCACAAGGCCCCACATGGCCCTCATAGCTGTCTGTCTTCTACTCCTGGTGCTGACTGCCCTGATCTTCTGCTGTCGCTGCAAGCCTGTTGTGCGATGTGGTGTACTACTTATACAGAACCTGCTTAGCATTAGTAGCGAAATTTGCTGAAGCCTTAGGCCACAGGCTGTCAACTTTTAGCCAGATATGCTGAACTTTTACCTAGTTAAGTAAAAGAAGGCCCCAGAGCTGGTTCAAGCTGGAAGATAAGGAAGCAGGGAAGGCCGCTACCATCATCAGCTGATGCAGCAATCTTGGAGATAAGAGGAGAAACTGCCCGCCTAGAGACAATGAAGGGACCCAATGAAGAACGGGGAGACCCCAGACCCTAATATTACTACTGGTCAGAACTGTCGTGTGAGGGGTGGGGAACTTTGATTGTAAGGCTATAATTGCCCAGGGATTTCTTTGTTCGGGGTCTCTCTTTGGAGGCACCCAGCTCAAGCTGCTCTGCATGTGGGATAAATAAACCACTTGTCTACTCAGTGGATTGGCGACTCGTCTTCTTCGAGCAGGAACCTAGGGCCGAGCCCTGTTGATGATGGCACAAGTCCTGGCAGGGGGTGTAATCCCCTCAACAAAGCCCAAGGCCACCTCCCAGCGGGGCAGTGTGAGGCTGAGGATAGGGCAGGAAGTGGATCTGGAGCTACACCTGGATGATGCAGAAGACTCCAGTGGTCCCCCCGAAATGTGGCACCGCCTGCCACAGCAGAGGGATTGATGGAAAGAGCCTGCCCTGAGCTGCACTGACTGCCCACTCCCACCACCTCTGAGTGGCAGAGCCATGGGTTTCTGCCTCTTAATCCCCATCCACTTGACATATCTGCTGTTGGAGCAGAAGATGGTAGGCAGCTAGCTCTACGGGACAGTCCTGGGCTCCCCTGGCTGGGAGACCCCTGCAGGAACTTCAGCCCAGAGGGGAAGCCTCAGTCCAGGAAGTTTCTTGGGAAGGATGAAGATTTTCAGTGCTGGAGGGGTGGGCACACTGCCCCTTGTGATCTAGGGGCTCCCTGTCCACCCTGTTGGCCTCAGCCTGCAGCAGACAAGGCACCCCACAGCCCCGACCAGGGAACGCTCTTTGTGCTGCCCCAAATGACCCTCTCGTCCTCTGTGTACATGGGTGCACGAGCAGGCTCACTCCTCCACTTGCTGTGCGCACAAGTAAAGCCGGTTTGCAGAGAGGGCACTGGCTTTGTCCTGAGGCTGAAGTTCCTTATGGTGGCCTCAGAGCGAGGGAAGTGGCATGTGTGGAGTGAGAGGGGCTGGATGCTGCACATCAACACCGGGAAGAAGGCCTGACCCTGCCTCAAAGTACATTCAGATCCAAGAAAAAGGAGGGTTTCTAGTGTCTCTCTGCTCTCCCCAGTAGAGGGTTTTGCTGCAAGACTCTAACAGCTTCTGGGATCAGAGGGATTCATTTTGGCAGCATGAGGGATGTGAAATCTGAGTCAGGATTGAACACCCCCGGGCCTGCCACCAGCCAACTCCCCGAGGCGAGCAGCCCTGACCACTGACTGTCCCACAAAGACCTCCTGGGAGCACAGGCCCTGGCTCATATCCCTCTCCCATCACTTCCTTGCAGTCGCTAGGACACATCTCTTCCACAGGCGTCCACTGGTGCTGGCTGGCAGACTGAGTGACTTGTGGTCTCACCTCTAAGAGAACTTCCTACGGGCACTCCTGTACACCCTCCCCATCACCCTGCTGATCCTGCTGCTCCTCTGCTGCCTCGCGTACATGTGCCCATCACCCACCATCTGGTCGTCCCTTTCTCTGGGGCAGGTTTGCTCCTCTGGGTCGTGCTGTCTGGGTCATAGCTCCGAAATCCCCACTGTCATGAGCAAGATGTGACAGTGAGGAGGTGCACCTCTGGCCACCTGTGTAAGACGCAGCAGAAGAAGATTTACAAGGGAGGATGCTGACTGAAAGCTAGTCCCCAGTCTACGAGGCTATAGGTAAAAGTGGGTTAAGAAAAGCAGACAAGGGCCCCAGAGCAAAAGCTCAAAAAAGTCAGAACTTTCCCCAAGCTTCCAGATCAGGGCTGCTGCTCAAGAAGTAAGCTTTCTGGCTCCGTCTGTGTACAAAGATGGTGCATTCCTGGTGTCACTGTCTGAATTCCCCTGTGGGATGTGTTGGGGGGAGACCCCCAGCTCCTTTCCTGCCTGTGAGCACCCACCTTGTGAGGGGCAGGGCTGGGCTGCCTTGCTGCAGCAGAGCTCTCTCCTTGCTCCCTGCCCAGCTGTGCTCTTTCCTTGGCGGGCGGGGTTGGGCCGGCGGCTGGAGCCAGTCGCATCAGCGCCTGCAGCTCCCACACCTCCTCTTCCTCACGTCCCACAGCACTCAGGGCTTTCTGATAGCACAGTCAGGAGCAGTTTTATTCCCACAAGGCAAAAGAAACTTGCTGTCAGAACAAGGTGGACTTTCTTTCTCTTCTTCTTCTCCTTCTCTTATTCCCCTCTTTTCCTGTTTCCTTTCTCTAGGAATTTACACCCTTCTTTCCCTTGTATTTCTTAGGGTCACTTTAGGCTGAGGCAACCTGAGGAACTCATCTGGCAGCAGTATGGGTGTCTGATCTCAGGGATGGCATCAAAAATCATTTCAGTGATTATGTTAAAGAAGATTCCACCAGAATTTCCCATTCCCAATAAAGCTCAGGCTTCACCTGAGGCTCTGACATCAGTAAGACTTATAGTGAGAGCACAAAAAGTTTGACAGCAGCCCTTCCCACCACGCACAGCTCACGAAGGCAGGGATTTGCCATCACATGCGAGTCGCAGGAGGTGGAAGACCCTGAACCGCGCAGAGAAATCCCTGGGTCTCCACAGCTTGGAGGCACCCCGGAGCCCCGCACAGCCTGCTCTGCACACCAGCGGCGCTCAGGGGTGACCGTCGGCTTGTGAGAGCCAGGTATGCACAGTGCTGCTCTGGCGAGGTGCTCCCCGTGTCGGTGCTGCCGGTGCTCCGCTGGCGAGGTGCTCCCCGTGTCGGTGCTGGGCCTCTGCCCTGACTGCGATGGGACGAAGCTTTTCTCGGACCCAGCCTCCTCCCTGGTTTCAGCAACCGTGTGAGCTGGTGTGAGGGGTGCAGCCAGGCCCCGCCCCAGCAGGGTCCCCGGAGCGCCCAGGCTCGCCAGCCCCG
>NW_010534160.1:8776-42667 GCF_000687285.1 Phaethon lepturus | reverse complement strand
CGGGCGGCAGGGTTAGCTCCGGGGGACGGAGAGAGCCCAGCCCGCGGTCGCCCGGTTAGTCAAAAGTTGCTTTGTAAAGATGCCTCCGTTTCGCGGAGTGACAAACTAAAACAATCGCCAAATACCCTGCCCTCCTCCCCAATTTCCCCTGTGCTTCCGGGGAAACCAGCCTCCCTTCACACTCCCCCCCCTCTTTTTTTTTTTTAATTTCTGTTCGTAAGTCGAGAGTTGCTTATGTACACTCATCATTTCAATAGCGCAAGGACTGGGGGCTCTTTCCTGCAAAAATTGATCTACGTGCTTAATTTAACGCACCGTGAATAATCCCATCCCCTACATTAATCTGTGAACAACAGCACGGAGACAGAAACTAGCAGAGGGCACATCAGTCAAACCCAGACAAGCGAAAGGGGCACCAGGGACCGGGCGGCAGCTTTTTCCCAGTTCAGCAAACTGTGGCGCTGGTAATCAGTTGAGCTCCATGTAGAGAACCATAAATGCACCAGCCTCTCAACCTTTGCTACAAAATAATTAAATTAATTAGGATGACAATTAAATTAATCAAATAAATAAGGCTACAGAATGTTAAACATAGCAGATAACTAATACTTAATCACAAAAGAACAACCAGTAACGAGACTGTGTTTTCCCTTAATTTACTACTGTTTCTGAGATAAAGAATTCATCAGCTCTGTTGTAATGTCTTGCTCTTTAATCTTTGATGTGCTTATGTATAAATCAAAGCAGAACACTTGTGGTTTTAAGAAGTATATTTGAAGTATAAGCAGAAATTTGCAAATCTTTTCAACATATACTCCAATAGGAGACTGGAGGATAATACCGTTTCAGTTTACAGTGGGCCCTTCTAGTTCAACCTTTTTGCACATCCTCATGGAAAAAATAAAGATGCTTTTCAACCAGTCCAAGTATTGCTGAAAAGTAACTGCAGAAATTCTTTCCTAAAAGGAGATGACACTGAAGATCTTATGCTAAGTAAATAGCAGGAATGAAACCCTAACCTTGCTGAAATCTGTGGGAATTTGGGGAGTCTGATAACCCTGTATACCAGGTGATCTGGATTAGGTCACAGACACTTGTGAAGAATTGGTCAAGTTATTATTAAAGCTATTGCTGTTTCTTAAAGAAAATGGGAGAGGGAGGTTTCTTCACGCTGTTTGAATACCAGCTTTTTCCTTGACGCTTTGTCAGATTGCCCAGTTTCCCCCAAGTTTTGCTGGAGTTGCTGAAGGGCTATTGAGGTTTTGGCCTTTACTGGAAGGGGAGGGAGGGAGTCTTAAAGATGGACTCTATCAGCTGTTTGACAGCAGTATTGTTAGATGACAATAAGAACAGTAAGATCTGGAGAACTTTCAAAATCTGTTTTCATCTGCTTTTGTACTTTTTAAATAATAAATTAGCATATTAAAGTTATAGTAAATCTTAAAATATTAAAGACTTGAATGATTTGAGAAAAAAAGTTTCCATGTTGCTAAAATAAACAATAATAAATCCTTCAAGCCTGTTATGTATAGTATAGAAAAGCCTAAATGAGGCCAACTCAAATTTTCTTTCATTTGCTGTCTGCTTCTCGATCTTACAGAGGTTTGTAGTTTCAGATTTATATTCTTCACAGATGGACTACAAAAACTTTGTATGCTGAAGAAAGGAAAGGATTAGCAATAGTCAGCTGAAGCGTGCAGTTGCAGATAAAAGTGCCAGCAACATACTAGGTCCCACAGTCCCAATTTGCAATGCTGTATGCAGTTGTGTGATGCTGGGAGGTTAGCGTACAGTCGCCGCCCTCAGTAGTTCTTGTGCTCTACAGTAAAAATCAAACTCTGCTCTCCAAGGAAGTCTCTATGCATTGCCCCTCTTGTATTAAAAAAGGTAATCAGGACATAGATCTATCTTGGTATAACTGTGTAAAAGCACAGGCAAAACATTTTATTGCACTGAAAAAAAACCTCAGGTGAAAGCTCATAATGAATCCTATAATGATTAATGACAACATGTCATTGTTGAAGAGGCATTCATAACAGAGAAGTATATACGTTCACCGTTATTTATAAAACACAAGTAAAACTGAAAGAAAAAGTTCTTGAAGGCTTCCTGAGGTTATGTGCTGTGTTTACTTGGAACACAGTGCCTGTGATAAGTTTTCATTTCTCTTATGCGCTTTTATCTTCGCCATCCTTTCACATTATCTCACCTCTCTTAGGGATATATCTTGCAGCGGCATAAACAGCAGTGGTTCTATAGACATCAATGTGAATGCTTTCATTTTCACCAGTCAAGAATACAACTGTATATTTTTATCTTCTTGTGTAGCTCCAGCATCCCTGATTATAACATCAATCATTCAGGAAAGAAGGGTGGGAAGATTCTCCCTGTTCATTGTATTCCACCGTCATACTGCTTGCAAGTGCTCACTCTCATTCACACATTCCTTTAAGAATCTGCTTTTTTTCTTTGTCTTTTTTCTTTTCGTACCAACATAGTCTTTTCAACCTACATGTCTTCTGTGTTTATTGCCTCTGATTATGAAAAGCAGAGTTTTTAACATTTCTTTTCTCTGTCTTTTTTAACACGTTCTTATCTATTCTGCTCTAATAGGTACAGGTGAAGCACCCCTCAACTGCATGCCTGTAAGCATTCAGTGCTAGCCTGGAAGGATACCTGCTTTGGAATTTGAGAAATCAGGGGAGGATCTTTGCTTCATTTGGGAAAAAGAAACTGATAGGTAATTGCAGCCTCCATAAAAGTGGAAAGAATACCTCTGTATTTCTTCCAGGATTAAACCAAAGTGAGTTTTCTTGTTTAGTGAACTCGCACTTGCGGTTGTTCTGCAGAGGGTTGTGCCTGCATATTAAGAAACAGGCTACAACCAGCAATATCTTCTTCTGCAACTGAGGAACATCTGAAGATTACTTACTTTCCCAGCTGCAGAGAGAAAAAAACTAGATAATTTTAGAGCCATAAATAATACTTAATCTTCCAGGATTAGTCCCCACAGGGGCAAAATCGAGTTTGTGTCCCTTATAGGTCAAGGTGTCCACAGCTTGATGCTATGAGTATCACAGATTGAAGCTGCATATAGACTTTAATGCCCTGGAGTAAGCTTGCTACCGAGATTCACCTCCCTCCCTTTGGAGCATTGCTGATAGCTGATTAGGGCTCACAAAGGTGAACAGTATTGCTATTGGGAATTTGGCTGAGGCATTAAGTTTAGTATCGTCAAAGCGAGGTGTTAGAGCTGTGAATTGAGAGCGCTGCCCAGCTGGCAGCCGCCTTTGACCCCGCCAGTTCAGCATTTTAGTGGTGTCACTACAGGGCCATGCAAAACTCAGATGTGAAATATGGAGCAGAGGGGTAGCTTCACCCTTAAATAGGGAAATACAGTAACTTTCTAGAGAAGTGGCACTGCACTCTTAAACGAGCCTTTCTTTCTTCCCTTGTTCCCCTGGCTGGGAGAGCCTCGACTCTCACCACTCAGCTTAACTTCCTGGGGCAACGCTGAGGTTCCCTTTCTGGCTGAGTCACATCCAGTAGGCATCTGCCAAATTCCCTGTAACTCTGTGCAGTGCGATATGCAAATGCATGAGTTTGCATAATTGTGATTAATTATAATATGCCCGTACTCTGTCTCTAAGAGCTGTATGGTTAATGCTAGTGCAGCTTTCTTCAGTGAAGCTTTCTGTTTATCTCTAGGACAGCAGTATGACAAACCTCCAACACGTACTGCCTTATGCCTATGCCTCGGTCTATGATTAGGGAGGGGTTCTGTGGGGCTAAAGAGATAGTTCAGATTCATGGTGTAGTAGACATTTTGTGATGTGGAAACTGGAACTCAGTCTCAGTATCTAATAAAGTGGTTCACTGGCAATTTGGGGGGGGCGGAATTAAAGAGAAACATTTCATCAAGCAAGGCAACATAAAAAAATAATAAAGTTTGAGGTTAAACAAAAAGTTTAATCCAAACCAGTTTTGATTCCTATTTGAGCTCTGTAATGATCTTAAAAGAATGGAATAGTTTTTGAAATGGAACATCCTTTCAAAATGAGAAACCAAAAAGTTCCAGCTAAAGTTCAATTATTTGAACTAGAGATGCTTCACACATATTCTTTCAATGAATCTGCCTTTGCAACAACATTGACACAGGCACCAGCAACGCTGCATTAAACAATGCCTTTGCCTGTTGTGATCAGGAGCTCTGAGGACGTTACTCAATTTTGAAAACCACAAGGCAGCAAAGACCAAAACAGGGCCTGGGAGTTCCAAGTCCCACATCCCATCCTTGCAACTCCAGCAAAGGCTGTGGTTGTGACCCTTATTCAGCATACGTCCAGTACAGTGATAGCTATGGGACCCAGGAATGGAAGAAGAACCAGAACGCTCCCTGAATGCTTGCGACAGCCAAGTTTAACAGAGAAGTTCATGTTTCAGTATAGCCCTGGTCAGCAGGGTAAGTTAAAGCCATAGGAGAACTGAAAGAGCCTAAAGGATGACACAGAAGAGAAAGCAAGCATGGAAGCAAAAGTGAGAGAAGAAAAAAGGCAATTTTGCCAGTGCCATTTCTCTGTTGTGATGGAAACGTAAATATATATGGACACAAACTTTTGTGTCATGAACCATTTGCACACAGCACCCAAGCCTTTTATCATGGGTGGCCACAGGGAAGGTGGGATGGGCCGAGGAGAGGAATGGGGACCAGAACAATCCATTAGGTCTCATTCAGCCAGGGCAGTGGGCCTCAGCATAGGATGATATTCACAACAGACACATTTCTTGGTGGGTATGTTGATACCAGTAGTCACTGAAGTAGTCAATTTAAAGAAAGCTGAGGGAAGTTTTTAAATAGAACAAAAATTTTCAGCTCAAATTAAAACCAACGAAGTTTCAAATATAGCTTTTCAGTGGCCAAATTTTCCAAGAAAGCGACCTCTATTAGGATCTGCAAAAGTATGCCATGCAATTCCACACTAAGGCCTTTCTTACTCGTGATCTGGAGGTGGTAGGAGAGCCTGAGTAATCACTGTGGCCGATACAGTTCTGAGTAGAGTTAACTGCTTCTAATCAGTCGAGACCAAAGAAAAAAATCTGCTGCTGGGCACAGCAGGGGAAGCCAGACAAGGGTTAGGACTGGTGTAACAAAAAGTAATTGGGTTGGGATTAGGTTTTAGGTCAACAAGCCTGGGCAAACTTTAATGCTAGGATGATCTTAAGAAGTGCTTATCTGAGACAACTGACACAGGAGTAGCCGAGACACAGACCTTCTGTGGTAGGTCAATGCCTGGTGTTAATGACGGTTGCAGGGGTAGGGTGCAACCCAGGGGGCAGCTGCAACTCATGCCAAAAATTTGGGTGTTAAGTCTTGAAAACAACTAGTGCATTTTTGTGCGGTGGCCACAGCAGCACAACAATCGATGCACATCCGTCAGCTCATTGCCTATTTACCTTTGCCCAGCTTGCTTGCAGATGAAACCATACCACAGAGTGCTCTCGCAGTTTGTAGCCAGGAAGACCTCTGTTGCTTGGATTGCCACAGCTCGGTCTGTTATGGACATCAAGACTGTGCAACATGTTTGAGGTCCAGCTCATGGTTTGCATTAACTAAGCTATGTATGTACATATGTATGTATGTATGATGTTATTTCTTCAATTTAACACCTGGAAGAAATAATTCTATTGAACAACTGGCTCCGTTACAACATGGGGACTAGGCAGTACAGAACTTCATCTTCTACCCTACCGTATGAGCAGATGTCTCTAGGCGCAGCTGTCGTATCTGATGAGCCACAAACCAGTGATTACGCTGCATTGGGTCATGCAACAGGGAAGAAACATCTTTATCCTTCAACTCAAGTCGTCCCTTCCTCACAAGTGATTAACCCTTTTTACCTTCAGCTCAATTCTCCATCCTCCTAGTCCTCTCTGGAGTTGAGCTACCTATCTGAAATCCAAGATCCTGTGTTGAACTCCCTATTTTCATCCCTGTCTCCACAGTACAAACTTTGGTTTATGTTGAACTTTCCTCTTTCTGCAGCCTTTCCCCCTGTCCCCCCCTTTATTAAACATGCAAGTTCTGCTTTTGTTCTGGACCAATACGTGTGTATACAGATATATATCTCTTTCTCAATGTGGTATTTACATAGGTTAGACAAGCAGAACAGTCCCATTAGACAATATGTGCTCCTTTCTGAAAGAGTGCAGCATTTTGCTGTATTAGGGCTCTGTTTTTCCCTGTATCACTCTTATGTAGCCACTCATGTCTCTTCTGCAAAGCTGTTGAGAGGAATTTGCTTGCTTTCAAGGAGCAGTTTTGAAGAGTCTATCAACCAGGAAACTAATCAGCAAACCTCACCAGCTGGCACAGTCTAGCTAAAGACTGTAAGTTTATGCTTAGACCGATATCCTCTTCCTCTGCACAATTTTAACAAACAGAATTTAAAGGCCCAAATTAACATGCAACACTTTGGAAGATACTTTCTCAATTCCAAAAGAGGATCAATTTTCAGCTCTGAGGCAGTCCTGTTCCTGGGTCCTCTCTGATCTCCAGTTACTCTGCTCATATAACCTCTGTATGTGCGTCCCAAATGATCGCACCATCAGAACCTCACGTAGGAGTAGCGTGTGAATACCCTGAAACCTGCTTCAGAAGGACGCACTGGCCTGCATCCCCAGCATGGACATTCCGGACCACGCCAAGGGGAGCAAGCAGGAACCTGGCCAGTTAAACCACTCACAGAGGCCACAGCCTGTGCAGGCAGAGAATGGAGTTTGCCAGAGACATTTTTTTTAACACCAGTTCCATTGAACTGAACTAAATCACCTCACTACAGAGTTGATCTGGCTACAAAGAAATGGGAAATGCAGTTACTTAGAAGTTGTGTTGCCTTAGGTTCCACCTTAGCATATTTCCCCCGTGTTGTGATGGAGTGTCTTAAGATGCACGACAAACATTCAGTCTGTACGAATGCACAGACGATTTTGAAAACACCGCTGTGGCTTGTGCTGATAGCAGGCTTAAAGAGGGGATATACCTTCAAAGAAGAGTATAACCTAGCAAGGTTTCTTCCTTCCAGTTGCTGTGACAATACTTCCTTTGCCAGGGAATTCTTCAAGAAGGAGAGAACTCTCCAGGAGCAGTTGGAGGCTAAAGATTATGAATGTCTCCGTTTATCTTGTTTTGATATTCCAGATTGAAGAGGTTTCTGTAGTGGTTCCTGTCTCTCAGAAGACAAGAGCTATTTCTCCAAGGGTGGGTATACCCATCTGCCAGGCAATAGGCTTGCCCCAAGGAGCAGCTAAGGCTCTCTGACAGCTTCCACTCCGCTCCGCAGGAAGGTTTCCCTATGATTTGCCCCTGCACATTGGTCTGATCTACCCTTGAACAGCTTAGCCCCCATATAAATATCCAGATGTGATTCTTCGTGGCTTCCACATACACCATGAAGACTGGCTGTGTGCCTTATGAGAGAAATGGTAAGCAAGGGTCCGGTGAAGGGTAGCACTTGACGATTTTTCATGTCAGAAATCCACCCCAGCTAAGTGTTTATTGTGAGACTTTGATCTCAGAGATTTAGCTCTCCCCGTGGAGCAAAAGCAGATGCTTGGTAAGCTGTAGCTGTAGCCCTGACAACCCTTTCAAATGTCTAGACAGTGGAAAGAGATGATTACATCCTCTTTTAAACTCAACTGCAACAATTCAACATGCTTAACATGTTTACCTCAGGATGACCCTATTTACACTGCTTTGTTTTGTGGTACTGCAAGCATCTAATACTACTGAAAGATGGAGGATGATAAGGTGGTTCTGGATAAAAATCCACTTTTATTAACAGTAATAAATCTGACAGATGTGCTAGGTCACATATGGCTCTCATGTAGATTTTAGCGCAGATCTAGAGATTAGGGAGTTTGATAATATGCATTTACAGCAAATATTTCTCATTTAAGAGTCTTGAAAACATTAACACTTGCAGAAAGGCTCTTTCATTAATGCTAATTGAAGAACACATTAAATCCCAGAGATAAGCCTGGGAAATGTCCAACATTGCTGCATTTACTTTATGCAATGTATTGAACAGGGGAAGAGAAAACCAAGTTATCTTAGTCATAACTGATGAAGAGCTATCTTAGTGTAGAATTACAAGATAATAGACTTAGGAAAAGAGATCTGAAAAGAGAAGGGAAGGAGATTCCAGCTTAAGCAGCATCCTCAAAATAGACATAAATTCAAAAGTTTGTCCAAGACAAACCAACCACGAAAACGATATGCTAATAAGCCAGCTGTGCTTCATGTCAACCAAGTCACTGGAGGAGGTATGGAAGAAGTTTACAGGTAATGCGATTCAGGACTATGTTAACTGTTTTCCAGTTTTGTAATTAAGAACCTAAATCTTTTCCTTTGGGTAGAATAAAACTTCTGGTTTTCTTGTTAATCAGTTGTGGTATTTAAAATGAGTTCAGGCACTTCTGGTAAGTCAGAATTTCTTCTCCCTCTGGGAACTGAAACAAACTGGTATTGCTGGCAAACCCTTTGGGTGTCTGAGAACTCAGAAAAGTTTGGGAATCTCAGAAAATGTGTCTAGTTCCATGCCAAATTGTGTCTGGATATTACCTCCAAGAGCCAGATTTTAAAACAAAGCTCTGAGTAAACATAATCTATTCTTACCTCTGGCAAAGGTGAGCAGCTGACACCTTCAGGACAACTCATATTATGGTATGCTGCTTTATTCTCATTATGCAGTCAATCGCCCAGGTCAAAGTACCAGCTCATGGAAAAGGATTTGAGGTTATTGTTGTCTAAGCGTGGTCTCCAGCTTGATTCAGAAATGTTTTGTGGTCGTCTTTGTCAATTGCTCTTTCTCCTAACATTAATTTTGAACAATCTTATTTCATGTGATCATTAAAAACAATTTCATAGGAGTGTTTGTATGATGCCACTAAATGAAGTCTCATTAAATCTATAGGAGTTCTCATTTTTCAGGGATGAAGTACAAAAGTCCCGAGTGTATTTTAATGCTTGGTTACAGTTTCAGTTTGTTGCATCTATTTTATTTGCATAACGTCGAAGAAATAAGTCTTCAAAGAGGTTGCCAGTATAGTCGTGTCACCAATTCATATTGGATTTCCAAAATAAGTGGGTAGTAAAAACATACAAGTGATATATACACACTCAATAGATAAGAATTTTCTGAGATTATGACCTCTCAGTTTTTTGCTTCACAGTGAAGTCTGATCTGAGTTGCCCAGCTACAACCATGAAAGTTGCTCCACTAACATCAAGAAGAATTAGGTCCTTTTATTTCTAGTGCACAATGAATATTGCATACAGAAGACAGAGAGTGCACATGCAGAACATAAAAAAAAAGGGGGTTTAAAATGAAAATAGCTTCTTAAACTGGCCATGTTTGAATTCTAGCAAACAAAATGATAAGTTTGGAAGCACTTAGTGAGTGCTTAGGGACAGATGACACATGAAAATGTTAAATCTGTTTAACTCATGAAGTCATAACTCACAGTTCTCAACCCACACTGTTGTGTTGGCAACAAGTAGCTATTTAGTAACATCAAGGAAGAAAATGATGCAAAAGAAATAATTCTCTTTCGTTCCTTTCAGTAATAAAATAAGGAGGCTATACAGCTAATACCTTTCAACACAGTCTGAGGATTTTATCTTAAATTAATCTTATTAGGTGTTTTGGCAGCTATAAATTTCCACGTTATGGAATGTACGTCAAATATGCAAGTCAATCAATGTCACAAGTCAAACTCTGTTCTGAAAAAAAACTTCTCTGCTTTATAATCCATCATCCATTTCTTTCCACCCTTATTTTTTCTTTGCATTTTCCCTTATGTATTTCTTTCTTTGCTCATGAAGAAGGTGCTTTAAAGCAAGAAAGTTATAAATTGTAAACTAAATAAGTCTACATCAAACGTACTTCCAAGATTTACAATCTCTTTTATCATTCAAGTGAATTGATTTTTTAGACGTTTGACAGTAGAGTAGTTCTGTCCAAATGTTTTTCAAAGCACACTAGCTACTTGAGATTATTTTTAATTATAATTTTTGAGTTTTGGATACATCTGCAATATTTTTGCTTAGGAAGGAGAACAGCACATTTTTCTAAATTCAGTATTTTGTTCAACACCAACTGTTACTCGTAGCAGTTCATATAGCCAATACTGTTTCTTTCAGTCATTGAAACACAAATAGGAAGAAGTCTTACATTCCCCATTTATCTACATTCCTTGTACGGTCAGTTACATTGGTCTGAATAAGAATTAGATGTGCAGGACCACAGGGAGAGGTTCCTGGCTAGCATCAGTCACATAGCACTGCGGTTTCAACACTGCTAAGGTAATTTAGCCAAGTTAGACGAATGAACCAGAGTGTATGTAATAATAGCCATTTGCAGCCTAGGGAAAAAAAAAAAAAAGCACATACAACTGACTTGGGCGTCCCGATTTTTTTGGTCTATTCTAGTTCACTACAACAATTGTAACATATTTTAACTTTCTTTTATGGCTGAGCAAAAACACTTCCTGGAAGTCAATGTGAGAGGTCCAGCCCCCAGGCAAAAAGTCTTATATGGTTAAGATATCAGAGCAAGGTCTTCAGCTGGTGTGAAATGAAATACTTGGATGTCCAAGGGAGTCATGTCAATTCAGGTTATGTGAGGATCTGGAATATTCTGGAAGTACATGGCTGGACTTCACAGCCCATCTCCAGAACACCCCCCTGCATGAGTTACAGGCTTGCCTGCAGTCATTCAGCAAGTGAAACAATTATGCAGGTAATGATTAGAACGTGGTTGTTTCCTTAACGCTATCCAGCCTTTAAAAACATGTCATTTATGTTTTCATGAAAATAGATGAGCTAAGTCTAACATATTGTGCTACCTTTACTTTTGTGGGATAACAATCAGATCAAATGTAATTATCAGCTAGCATGACTACAACTTGGAAAGTTTTAGAAAACAAATTTGGGAGGGAAAAGGCAGGATGGAGGTTTGTGAGGGGTGTCTGTACATACATACACCTCTGCCTGCTGAAAAATGTGAGACCAGGCTTCCCTGGTAGGAAGAGTTGTGCTTTCTCATTTGAACTTAAGGCAAATTTTATTTAGCGTATGAGTATGTAATATTCCAAGGGGTCATTAACTTATCACAGTGGGGGGGGCTGTTTTGTTTGTTGGGTTGGTTTTTGATGTTATTAGATAGCTACTGTGAAACACTATCAGCCTTTGTCAAGAGCTTAAAGACAGATTCTTCTCTTGGTTATGTGGAAATACAGCGCTGCGTGCTTATAACCTCATCTCCCTGCCTCTCCCCTCCCTGCCCCATGTTTTCTTCAGTAGATTTTCTCCATGTCAGTAACTACAGACCAAGTTTGCCAAATGATTATTGCTGTCTGGTTTGCTTCCCCAGTTATTGACCCTCTTGGGTGGAGCTCACTGTCTCTCTGACCAGACCCATTTAAATCCAACTCTTATTTCAGGAGTCATGTGATAAAAGGTAAGAAAATTAAAAGCATTCTGTAGAAAAGACACACGGAAGCACAGATGTGATTTTTTTAAGTCCCTTTCCTGCTTTTTGACAGTTGTAGTTTGTGGACAGATACTGATTTTCAGAGAGGAAGCTGTTCTAACATGCTGCCTTTCCTTCTTTTCCTATCTGCTAAATTGAATTTTCAAGATGTTACATCTCCTTGAATCTTTCAAATTACAACAAAATAAGAAAAAAATTGTTGAGATTTTATTTTTATTTCTAGAATGGCAGCTATTGTCCAAGCTTCAAGGTTGGATTTTAAAAATTTTTGTTGTATATATCTTGTCTTACTTACCACTTCCCTATATAAATTTTCTTTGTCTCACTTTCTACCTACAACTCTAGAAAACATGTTTTCCCAAAATAAACATTCAGTTTTTCTAGTGCCTGCAAAATGCGATACAATTGTAATCGAAAGACGTCATAGCTCATAGATGGGAAGGTAAGGGTAAATATGTCCCCTAAGGTTAGTGGAAAGAGAGATAGTTACAAGTGGTCTCATTAGCCTGATGTATCAAGGTTCTCAAGCAGATGAGACTTCTTAGTAGGAGAGGAAACAGAGCCAGAAGTTACAGCAGGAGCTTGTCATTCAGAAGAGCCAGGATCAGTTCCTGCTTTATCACTGGCTTTTTGCAAGCCACCAGGAAAGCAGATCCCCCCTCCTAAATTAAGAAAATACCCTGTCCTTACCTTACACAGCTGTTGTGAGGGCCACGCAGGGGAGGCTATGAGGTCTGACACCAGGTTGGTAAGGGTGGCCATGCAATAGATGGTGCTATTCCCACACTTCAGAACCTGGGTGACCTGGTGTCTGTCAAGCTGCAGGTCATGCACTGAAGATGTCTTATTTTTTTTTTTTCCTCCTATGATGTTCACACAAAGAGCGGGATTATTAAAACATTTCCCCCACCTTCCTCCAGTATTATTCAGCTTCCCTGCTTTGGGGTTTTTTATTTTTTCCCATAATATTATCTCTCCCTACAGCAGTTTTCCTCTACTAAATCAGGTCATTATTCATCTCACTCTCTACACATTGCCCTTTCTCCCTAGAGCAAGTAGAAGAGGCTCATTCATTCCATTCAAGCATGGAAAAAAAACATTTTCAAAATGCTAGTCCTAACCGCTACGTCTTGGAATCAGTTTAATAATTTGAATCAAATCCTTTGTTTAGAAGACAAAAGAACCAGCAAAGAGGATAATGGATTATCCACTGTCATGTGTCATCTGGAAGTTATCTAAAGGCTGCTTTGATAAGTGGAGTGAGAATCGGTGGTGTGACTAACATCGCGTCATTATATTGCTATAATGTGTAAAACACAGAGATACTAGGATCATAAGAAATAGTGTTACAGAGCATCCAAACTGGATAACAATAGTGAAGAAAACTCTGGCATCTCATCCATTATATATTGCATTGATATAAAAAGGTTTTTTTTTCTAGTAGGAGTGAGGTGTTAGAAGTCTTTACACAAAACAGCTTCTTGTTGATGAGGAGAGAGTTAGATGTTTTAGCATGGCATAAGAGATTAATTAGGTGAATGTAGACATACACATATTTAGACAGAAATCTTATTATTTAGTTGTCTTGTGGTAACTATAGTATGTACACCTGTCAAAAAATCTAGATACCGCCCTTTAACAACAGAGATAAGGAGGGTAACGTGCTGTCCTGAGCTCTGCTGATGGCTGTCTTCAAGAAAGCAATTCCGCTGGCCAACCATTTTGTCGACAGTTACAACAGGAATCTTGGTTTGCCTTTAATACTACTCTCCAACCCACTTGCAATACTTTAAGTAGATCTTAAAGACCTCCCTGTACTGAAAAAAGGTTTAATATTTCCAGTAATTTGTGAAAGTGTTTGCCAAAAGCTTAACAAGGATTTTGGCACTGTCCTTGTCTTCTTCCTCCTGGTCGAAGAAGCTGTGATGAACAGTAGCAGATATTTAACTCAGAATTGCCCCAAAGGACAGAATAATATTTGTTAATGTGTCCTATTTGCTCTATGCACTGCATGTTTTCTTTCCCCATTATACATTGCTCCATCTGAAACACCCACATCCCTCACACCCCTCAAACACTTTGCAATACAAAGAGGAGGACATGGGTATTCATGAGAAGTGTCTCATGGATTTTGTGTTCCTGCATGTGGTAAATTGTTTTTGCCCTAAAATCAATCATTGTTCTTAAAGACTCTGATTGTGGCTACTTAAGAACAAGAAATGTAAGTTTATGCATAAAAATCCAGGAAATAATAGATTGCAGTAATAAACTCCAGGAAAGATTCATGGGCGAGAGGATCAACAGAAGTTAAGCAGTGACCCTGAAGTAATAGTACATTACGGTTTTCAACTCCAATATACTGAGTACAAAGAAACAAATTGATTTTTTAAAGCTTTGAAAATTAAACCAACCACAGTAAAAGTGTTTTACTACACATCAGCAAAAAAATGTAAACCCTATCATAAAAGCTATTCAAGTAAAAACAAATGTCACCACAGACAAAGGAGGTAAGATTCTATTCCTCTTAATTCAGGTGATGGCTCCCGAGGGCCATCATTCCCTAATGGCTTCATTGCTACAACTGACAGCAGAATTTGGCCCAGCGCTGGGGACTGGTGCAGTGTGACAGTACAGAATTGCCTTTATTTTGGAAAAGAAGCACTTGACAAAAGGGTTCTGAGATGAAATAGAGGGAAAAATGAATTAAATATTTTATTCTTAAAAAAAAAAAATTAAAAGCCCATTTCAGTCTAATCATGCTTTTTTTAATCCCAGGATAGGGTGACAAAAGCCAATATCCATGTCTAATTCATGCCCCCCATAGTGTCTGCTGAGCAGCCCCTCACTACCCCTACATACAGCATGTATCACCATCTCTGAGTAACATAAAACTGAGGATGGATTAGTCCTACATTATCAGTCCTTTAATCTCGGAGCCACCATTTTCCCTTCTACTGGGAAATTCAGACTCAAGTTCAGCCTCTCCTGCAGGCTGCAACCTGCCACGGGCAAGGCCCCTCTCCCCACCAGGCTACTCCAGAAGCACCTGCAGTATCTTCATCCATCACCTTTGCACAAGCTGGTTTGCAGTCTTTCATAGCAGCTGCCCCTCATTAGCTGCTTGGTGTAGGAGGAAAAAGGAGGAGGAGAGCAGATTGGGGCGTCATTAACCCTTTCTGGGTGACTGCTGCGGTGTCAAGTATATATTCTCCATCATGGTCTTTGGTAGGTCCAGCTGGTGTGACTGGGGAAAGAAGTTTCTAATCGTCAGATAAGATCAGGCTGAAAAGTTATACCATTTCAGTTATAATCTGCATAAAGCACTACCTGTGGCTGAAATTATTGAGGTAGCAGGAACAGAGATCATGTGATTGACCTGCATTGGCACTGGTCTCAGTAGTCATTTCTTGAAATCAGATGTAACCATCTTCCTACATTTGCAGCTCACAAAGAAATGTGTGAGTTTCAGGGAGAATAGTGTAGTAAACATATTTGTTGAAGAAAATCTCAACTATCGAATTTTTTTTGACCATTGCTCAGAAATAGTCAATGATAAAAGATCTCATTCTACTTTTTGATTGATTGCTGTGGTTATGAAAACAAAGCAATTTCCCCAGGCTCTGAATTGATCATGTATTAAAAAAGCTGTCAGGAAAGTAATTGCATTTTAAAGTGTATAAAGCATGTGCAAATTTGTGTGTATCTGTGTGGGTTCTTATGTGTGCGTATTCTAAGTTTAGAAACAGAACAAGAAGAAAATACCTGTCAATGAGACAAATCATCTTTATTCTGGGTACATGGAGACATATTTTAGTTTTAATAAGAACCCAAAATATACCATTTGGGGGGGAACTATATAATGGAAAACCTATGCTGAACATTGTTCTTTTTACAGTAACATGCAATTAGGTTCAAATCCCTTCCCTCCTCTTTATTAAATAATGTACAGCACAAGAATAAAAAAATGATAAAATGCCTGCATGCTCAGAACTGAAGGTGAATAAAGGTATCTTTCAGATACTGTAGTAAAATCTCCTTTTAGAAATATAGTTAGCACAGTGTCTCAAATTGCATTTTCAAAATTTATATCCAGATGCCAGATACAGTCTTGTCTGCTCTCGGGATAGACAGATTGTTAATCTCTGCAGACACAAATAAGCACTTGAGAATTTGGTGCGTTTTATCCAATAGGTTGAACTAACCCTGCATAGTAAGGCGCTCTGCACATCCAGTCTTTGCTAACAGAAGAGGTATAGAGAAGTATACATTGTGAAGTCTGGATTTGCATTTCCAGGTGGCAGCATCCATCCAGATGGTAGCACAGGCTACTTGTTATTCTAGCAACAAAGACACCTGCACCTTTAAGTTTCAAAGCTTTTGGGGAAAAAAAATCCTTTGTCATTTATTACTACTAAGCTGATCTTTATTCAGTTGCATCTGTCGATGATGCTAGCCGAGGACAGCAGTTTTATAAACTCTGAGAACCAAGGGAAAGTGGTCTTTTACTGGTTTGTGCTCTTCAGCAGGCACTGGGCTCAAAGGAGCCAGAGCAAATCACTGTGGTCACAGCTTCTCCATGACCTCTAGCACATGGTCAGCTCCATCAGGACCTGAGACCACTTGAAAAGACTGTTTTTCCCATGAGAAAAAAAGCTTGTCAGTCACTAGCCTGGAAGATGGGGTGCCCTGATTCAACTCCTTGCCCCCAGAGTATTGCTCCTGTGGGCTTGGGCAAACCCCTGTGCGTGCAGATTCATGAGCAGCGTCCCGGTGGAGCAGGGTATGCCGTGAGTGAGGCACCGCTCTGGAGAAGGTGTGGGGGAAGTCACCAACCAAATTTCCCTATAAAGTAGACAAAGAAAGCTTGGTGCAGTGGAAGATGCTTCCCACCAGGCAGCACACTCAGAAGAAGCAATCAAGCCAACTGCTGAGAAATCCTGAGGAGAAAGGGGCACCTCCCTTCTCGGAGCTCTCCAACATTTGGCCACATACTTACCTGCAAACCCAAATGGTAAAATTGTCATTCATTTCAGCATGAAAGACCCTTCCTAGAGCTGATTTTGGATAACAAGCTCATTCCCTTCAAATCTGCAATGAGGACTGGGTCTTGAAGTCTGGTCTCAGCTCCTGAGAAGAAAACATTTTCTTTCAAGGAATCAGTAACGAAAATATATGAAGCATAAGAACTGGAAATGAAGGACCTTGTGCAAGGATCTGTTTCACTGGCAATGAATCTTGCATTCACTCTAGAAATGTATACTTGCAAGAGAATTTGTGTAGAGCATCTATGGCTTGCCCTTGCCTAGGTACATTTCTGAAAAAGTGTAGATATGGCTTTGACAGCTATTTTATTTTCCCTCTCACTCCTTCTCACCAGGTAAATAACATCATCTAGGAATCCATATCCCACTGTTCTGAGATAAATGCACTAACCACCAGGTAGCTGTCCTGCCCGTATTTGTGAACATATGTACTACCACACATTTGTCCCTCATACAGTGGGATGTTCAACGTGCTCTGGTCACCAGGGTGGTGCAGGAAGACTTTCTAAATTAAGCAGGAGACTAAAGTTGTCACAGATCTCAGGAAGGATATTTGTCTTTGCTTGCTTGAATAAAGTAATCTGAATCCTTATGTTGCACTGTATACACTTAAATCCTTGTAGCTGGAAGGGGGAGGGAGATCCAAACCTTGGACTTTGCCTCAGGTCACATTTAAACTGCTCAGTTACTCACTGCCTACCAGGCAGTTTCAATAGAGATGGACCATTTAATAAGGATGAAGAAGCTTTTGGATATTCTGGTGATAGGGGCCATGAAAGTGCTTTAAAAGGTTATGACATGGTTAAAAGTTAACACAGAATATCTGATTTTTTTCATCAAACTCCCTGATCAAAAGCCCGTAGCAGGGTGCAGGGATTACAGTATGTTATTCAGGGAAAATATCTGTATGGTCAAGTCTAGTAATTATTAACTCTCATCTCCATCTCTAAAACTAAGGAGGCTTAGCACAAATGTAATATTGTTTTCGAAGCTGAAGAAGATTTAGCTTCTTAGGTAGCTGGATATTTCTCTTCATCGCTAGTTAAACAGGAGCACATTTGCTTTTAGTGCGTGGGATGGGAGACAACAATGGATCGTCTAGTGGCTGTAGATGTTCAGGACCTGCTCTCATTTCCCTCTCCATGCTGGGCTTGGGCTGAGCAGCAGCCCCACGTCAGCACCCTGCTTCTTCCTCCTGCGGGAACAGAGGCTTAAGGGTTCGATGGATGCAGCTCTCGTGCTGTGTTGAGGGAAGAGATCTCTGTGCATGAGGGCAAGGGATGGTTATGGGGAAGGAAAAGAGGTGGAAGGGGGTTTCCGAGGCCACTGGGGTTGCAAAAGGAGTCCTTTAGAGAAGGAGAGCAGCATTTGTGTTATTAGTTGTCACGAGGCATGCTAGGACACAGCAACTCAGGCAGTCCACGCTGACTCCCACGTGCGAGGTGCACATGGAGTGCACACCAAGTGAGAGGGGGCTGCTGGCCGAAGTCAGGAGGTTTAGGTGTGTGAGGTGTATGAAGGTGAGGGTAACTATTATGGAAAGGGAAAAAACTACTCAGTCGTGAAACATTTAAGAACTGCTGCTTTACCTGCTCAGACCTTTAGTGCTTAAGGCAGTTAAGTAGTAAATCACAGCAATGAAATTTAAGGATGTATTCCAGTAAAGCTTAAGCAAGTACTTTCAGCAGATGCTTAAAAGTCAAATGTGTGCTTAAAAACTTCACTTAGTTTTCCCCTTGAACAGATCTAGTCTGAATCATATCATTTACTATAGTTGTGTCTCTTGCTTCATAACTAAAACTTAACTTGTGCTTCCCACCATTTTGTGGATATTAAAGAGAAGCTGGTAGGCACTCCAACTTTCAGGGGATTTAGTTAGACTAGCCAATATTTATCTATTACTACTTAGAAAAAGCTAATTTCATATAAGGACAGTTCAGAATTTTGTGTTTCTGAGAACTTATATCAATATTTTGGCACTCTCATTACATAACACCTTTTCATACAAAATTAGTCCCACTGAAGAGTATCCATGATCATCCATATCGAGTAATCATCAAATACGATATGACGTATTTTCTAAACAGAGTTTTTGACAATTTACCATGACCCTAATCATACCTATGGCCATGCTTGTCTTCAACCACTTGTATAACCTTGATTTTGATGGGACTGCTCTGGGATTACTGACGTGTAAAATGAAGTGCGAGCTATATACTTTGTTCGAATGTGATTGAGGGAAGGCTTGATAAGACAATTCATCGGCATCTTTGTATTAGTTTCAGAACTAATATACCTAATACTCTTTTTTGATCGATCACAAATATGTTGTGCAGAAGTACACTACAAACTGGGTGACTGAACATGTAATTACATGTTGCACATAATTTCAGGATCTATTTCTATTGTTTTTTTAAGGGCTGCCATTAGTGTTTAACAGCAACAATGTGCAGTGTTACTTTGTGTTGCAAAATGATATAGAAAATGTTACGTCACAAGAAAAAGATTAACTGAAAATAACTTTAAATAAATATTAGTCAAACAATGTTTCTTTTCATTAGGCTACCCCTTAAAATTACATTTAACACACAGCCCTAAATATAATGGAAAATATATATTTTGTGAAATGTTTAAGTATAATACATAAAATGTATACATATACACAGGAACAGAAGATAGTTATATATTATGCATGTATGAAAATTAAAATCGGGTTCTTTACAATTTAGATTCTGAGGACATTGCTAAAGGAAAGAATTTCACAGGGAGCTGTTAAACATATACAGGCAGAATATGTCCTATAAAGCATCACTGCCTACATTTTGCTACTGGACAATGTGTCTTTAGTGGGGTTTTTTTCCTCCTTTTTAAATTTAATCATGATTGTTAAGGTTAAATGTTCCCAATATGCAACACGCTGTCCCTCAGCAAAGCTCAGATCAAATATTTTGGGCATTTCCTTTGGGCAATTGGCCATTGTTCTACTGGATTGGAAGTTACAGCAATTTGGCTGGTATGTCTATTAATCTGTTTTTCCCCTTAGCTATTGAAAGCAAGTATTGTTGTGTCTGTACTGCAGCTGAAGTGGTTTTGCAATTGAAAACTCGCACGTTTGCTTTCTGCTTACACAATGATCTATTTTGATACAGAGTTCTGTTGACTGCTGCATAAAGTAGCAAGTGCTATCACCCAAAAAAGTACAGCTTTACTAGAATAGCAATACTTTGTTAAATAGAAAAGGCTGTTTGTGTGATTTACAGTGCTGGCAGTGTATTAAATGTGTCACGTGGATGTCAGAGAAGGACAAAATATCTTCTTCTGATATACAGGCTCCTCCTGTAAGTCTGTTCTTGGTCCTACATAACATATTCACTATTTTAACATAATGCAGATGGAAAAGTAGGGTGATATACTTTTGTGGTGCACTGCAGTTCTGTAGCTAATAATTTCATAATATAAAATAGACATACTAATATGCACTCACTATTCATATATTGTCAAGTTTAGAATGTGTCATGAAACTTGAAGCCAAGCAGAGAAAAAGGTTAAATGAAAAAAATTTCTCTTATGAAAGTGAACTATTTGTTTTTCTCAAATGTTTCTCAAGGAATTTGAATTTACTAGTTAAAACACTCATTAAACAAATTTTTATGTGGTATAGGATTGTAGATCTCTGGAACACTGCTGGCCCTTTGGACATACTTTCACATAGATTAGGCCATTTAAAAAGATTAAAGCCAAAATTGAAACATCTATCCCCATTCCTGTCTCTGCAAACCATGTCTCTCCCAACAGCAACCAAGCAACCAACCAGTCTTATTTTGCTGGCTACATTTCTCCACAGTCACCTGAGGCTCTCCAATGGCAATACCACTTGAGATAAATCTCCCTCTCTCTGTATATATATCTTCACACCCCCCCAGAAGAGAGTGAATCGGGACATTTCTGATATTCAGAATGAATAAACTACACCTTGCAGAGATCCTTGTCATTTTCATACATGTGAACTAAGACCGTTTTATTCAGGAAAGAAGAATCTGCTAAGCATACCATTTTGGACTTGGACAGGGTACATCTTTTCTTTCTAAATTAAAACTTATGGAGGGTTTGAGTCTAAAAAACAATCAAACAAAATAACCCCTAATAACACCTTTTGTGGTTCTAAAGAAGATACCACTTTCATATACCGTATTGATAAATTATTAACGTGCTTGTAAAAGGTACTCAGAATTGCAAATTCTTCACTCCATTATCTTCTTACCATTGGACAAGCAAAAGGTCTATAGTCAATAATTATGGCACCTGAACAGCAAGCATGCATTCAGCTTTGTGGAATGACTGTAAAAATGTCACCATTGGGAGTGCTTCTTAGCCTGTCACTGCCAACACTTCCAGAACTAGTTGTTTTGCATCATTCTCCAGGTTCATTGCTTTTTCCCCATGTTTTACCAGATGTTATGCTGCTGGTGGTACCAATGGTCTTTCAATGGGACTCAGTCTTCAAACATCATTGAGATGACATTGAAGCCTAAGATTTTCTTTGACTAGAAGAGATAAAAATTATACCTAATCCTGTTAACTAGGCATGGCTGATTTATAGGCAACTGTTCCTAATCTCTGGGGCAGAGAAAAATGCTAAGGTAACCGGTGGAAATCGGTTAATAGATTAGCTCCAGAACCATGTCATTCGAAAAGGAGGATTGGTGTATTGCTCGTATTGCAAATTCAATTTGAAACAACAAAACCTCCACAATAAACTTGTCTTACTGTTATACTGTTACTTTACTTTGTGGTGTGTCAGATAGAAGAGATTATTTGTCTGAAATGAACTCCCCCCCTCCACCACATGCCTTGTGTTCCTTCCTGGGGCTGTACCCTCTCAAACATCAGGCAGCGCACAACACTAATTGCATTCATGGTGTCACAAGACAGCATAGGGTAATGGAGAAGAACAATAATCCTTCAAATGTCTGTAGTGGTACGTTTTAGGTACAGTTCCTACAACATGGTTTTGAACTGCCTGAAAGTGATTTCATCTAATAATGCAAGTCTCTTCTATGAGAAATGGCAATGGGACAGGGATGAAGGAAAATATAAGTGATTATTTAAAACATTGAAACCAAGGTACCTGAAGCTAGGACTTTCAATCCAAATTTTGGCTGTTAAATAAGAGTCTCTTAGCGTGTCTGGAATTTCTTGAGGTCTCAGGTCTGCAGAGTCCTTTTGGCTTCAGTAAGATTTATAGGCAATTTAAACTCTTGAAAGTCAGATGACATTATTCAAGATAATCAAGGTAGTAGTGCCTGAGGACCAAGAAAGCCGTGAGGAATTTGCAATACAATATATAAGTTAGAAAGAGTATAAAAGATAAGTATAACCTAACCAGCATGATTGAAACAAATGACATATTTGTTCAAAAATCCATTTCCCTTTCATGTAGGAGTGAGAATAAGTGAAGGGTTGGATGATCAGTGAAAGAGGATAGGAAAGAAGATGATAAAAAGGGAGATATGAAGATTGAAAAGCTGAAAAAGATTGAAAGATTGAAAGTTGAAATAAACAGCCTATTGACACAGGAAAAGAAATGTCCAGAAAAAAGCATAGACAGTTCTCTGAAGGTGCAGAGGTCCAGAGATGTACGTGTGTTGCTTGCCTTTCCTCATGGCAGCTACCATATGTATATATGTATAGAAACGTGATTAATTTGTCTCAGAACACAATGCAAGCTTAACTTAATTTAAAATAACACATATGTGCAACATCATTAATGAGTACCATGGTAAAAGAAATCAAAGCTATCTATGTGACCTCTTCAGTGGGGGATTTTATATTTTCTCTTGTAAGACTCCATGTAAATAATGATATTTGCAAATTATCTTTTCAGTTTGAGATAAAAAGTTGTACATCAGTCTGAGATCTGTGTATTGTATGCACTGGGTACCACTTGTGTTTTAGTTTCATTTCCAGAGAGCTTTGAAGGAATGTATGAAGTGGTGAGTGAGTTTAATTGCTGTTTATAGGAGGATGAAAAGCTAAATATAAGGAGTGAGCCCACATGTCCCTACTCATAGGCAATATTTTATGCAGCAACTCTCTACTGGAGATTTTTTCAAGAATTCCAACTGCTATTGCAAAACACAATTTTTGGTCTGAATTGTTTGAGGTTGGGTTTTTTTTCCCCTCTTCTAGTTAAATGCCTTAAGAATTTTCTTAGGATAATTTGCAGTGAATGTACTTAAAGAAGGAGGATGTTAGTTTATTCTTTGATTTTTATCTGTAAGTAGGAAATGGGCCACAAACAGAATACACATGTGAAAATACAAAAGCTTGATCCCTAGATACCTTTGTATGTTGGATATTTACTGAGATTAATTCTCTCCCTTGTCGCTCACCGTTCTATCCCATACATATTCCAAGACAATTTTGTCACAGTTGAACTGAATAGGATTTCCCATGTATCTACTTTTTGGTAGAAAAGTTAAAGTGAAATACAAAGGCATGCAATCAGGAAAATAAAATGAGAGTATATCAAATATTTCAATATTTCAATATTTCAATCAATGTTGCCTTTCAGAACTGTCACCTGTGAGAAACAGATCTTCAAGATAAGGTTCACAAAGCTAGTAAAATAAGTAGATTTTAGAGTGGTTTAAAGTAGCAGTTGAAGTATTGCTAAAATGCAGCAACAACGCTCCTTTAAAAGTTGATTGATTAACAAATGCAAAGGAAGTTATTATGAGTTATCAGAACTTTGCAACCCGAGCATCCTTTGGCCACTGAATTTTCTCAAGGGTATCCAGAGAAACCACCCACAGACTGACAGCTAAACATGAAATGCAGAGTAATTTAATCCTTTGAATCTTCTGAATATTCTAGATTGGTCTAGGAGTATATATTTAGGACTATATTCCTAGGATTTGATTTGCTTTGTGTCAGTAGCAATTTTGCATAGAAGCTCAGGGCAGCGCATACCCTGAGAGTCCTACTTACCTTCTTGGGTTAATTTATTACATGATTAATCATGTTGTTACAATGAATACAGCCCCTTTTTACAAAACGAAGCAAATAAATAATTCTTAATTGCCTGACAACACTTTACATGAATCATGCTGAATACTTTAACTACTAAGGTAGCTGTAATACACAGTTGCATAGGAGACCAATTGTAAAGTAGTGCTGATTAATATCCACTTCTGGCTAACATGTCCATGTGAATATCAAATAGATTACTAATGTTAATGCTCTTGACATCCCATGTTTCTAACGTAACTGTATGTTAGCGCTCAGTCAATCGTACTCTAAGCCTTAGATATCAAAACTGTAATGAAGTTGACTAAAGCTTTACCCATTCACATACCATATACATTGTAAAATGCCTGTCACAAATTTATACTGTTTTATTACCTGCATTAAGTGATTAAAAAAATAGAAAAATTAGTGACTTGAAGAAGCATGACTCAAAATTAAAAATGAAAATGAAGAACAGAATGAAAACAGCTTTCTTCTGAGAAAAGAAGAGATTACTTATAATTACCTTTAAATTATTTAGACTTAGTATCCCAAACTTTCAAAATATGCAGAAAATATTAAAGCATTAGATTATAACTTTTTTTTTTTTTTTTTTTTGTTCTCCATAGCTGTATGCTAATCACTGTGCTGAGTGCAAACTGACTTTTTCCTGCCGTTATGATCAATCAAAGTCTTTGTTCTGGGAATGATCACATAATTACACAGAAGATTAAAGAATTCCCATGAATAATTTGTGCTCATTTCTCCCTGTTAAACCTATTTAACCCAGTTGTGCGTGCCTTGCTGACTTACCTCACGAACTCACATTTGCACTGGAAAAGCAGAATACCCACCGTCCCGTGTAGCTGATTGATTGCTAACTTTTTCTGGCTTCATCCTTTTGCCTAAACATTTCCCTTAACTTGACTAGCTCTTCTCCAAAGCATAATAATTTGATATTGTCCATAAATAAAAGGACAAATGAACTGTTTTTATGAAAAAAATGGTCAAAAGGAGAGATATACATTTAAAAATTCATTGAGCTACCAGAATGGAAAATTCTTTCTAGTAGTTGGAACCAATGTTGGGAGACATATTTTAGCTTGTGATCCATGGAGGGCTGGAGGACTGCAAGAAATTCATTGTCACATCACAAGCCACTCTAGTTTAGCTACTACAACCCCATTCTCACCACTTGAACACTCAGGTCAAGCGTTATGTTCTTGGATCCTCTTCTAGGCTAAAAACTATGTTGCTCTTTGGCCATATTGAGGGAAGAAAAAGTGTGGTTTTATAATAGACCAGTAAATACACTGTAGGTTCCTGCTGTGATTAAAGTTATGTTTTGATCTATTCCATTCCCCCCACCTTTAAGATTCACCATGAGCATCCTCATAAAAGTAAAATGCAAACCCACCAAGCCTAATATACACTACAGTTTACCGTATCTTAGTTGGCACATATTTAACAACCTGTAGAAAAGCGGACGTCTTTTTTTTCAAGCATGGAATATGTCCCTAAAAATTATTATAGCTGCATATGGTGAACTAGAATACAAATATGAATATTAACTTGCTTAGCATTTTTGAAGATCTGTCACTGGCTGCTGCAGGAATGTGCACAGTATAGTCACCCTTCTGGTCTACCGGGGCTACAATAGAAGAGCTACAGGCAATGAAGTGGTAACAGTGTAGGAACAGTTTCGAATGATGTTGTTCCACATGTTCTTAGTACTGTCTTTCCTTCCTGTGCTGCATTTTGTACTTCTTCACCCCCCCACAGTGGAGAACAATTTCATATTCACAAGTGTTACTGGTACTTTGGAAAATAAATGGCTGTTTTTAAGTACTTAGCAGAGAAGAACCCTATTGCAGGTACCTGACTTTTCATATACTATAATCTACATGGAGCAACATAGCTTTCAACGGATTTTTCTGCATAGGTGTTTATGAATTTCCATTTTTGTTAACTTATATATGAATTCTCCCCAGCTACTTTTCCCTCTCTTCCTCCACACAAACTGAAAATAAAAGACAGAAGATGTCAGGTTTTGACAGATGCATTACTGCATGTTATATATACACTAAGCCGGTTTTGTCTCATTTATGCAAACAGAGAGAAGACTGGAAAATGTCTGTGTGTAAGAGAGCATTTGTATGTACACTTGTAGGGAGGATTATCCAGTGAGAATCTCCATAACATATACATATGTTAATGAAATTTGGAGTTAATTAAGACAGTATGAATGGGATTCATATTATTAAACCTAGTCATCTCCATTGCAGGCATCATGTCTAGCCTGTCTTTACAGTCAACAGAAAGAATTAGGAGCTGCTAGAATTCCATTTACTGCACTCTAGGGTAGGCATATACCTGAGGACAAGATTAATTGAACCCTTGCTGTCTTTCAATTTGATGGCTACTGACTGGGCATTTTGTAGGTGGCTCTGGTGTTCATACAAGGCAGCAAGTTCAATTAAGATGTAACAGATCAGATCAAAGCTCTAACTAACCTGAGAGCCTATCTTCAGCAATGTCAGATACAGAAACAGGTCATGAACAAAGTTAAAAGCTGTGCCTGAGACATCTGCCACAGCTGAGCAAATAAGAAACTATACCCTTAGCTTCGGAGTGATCTCGGCAAACATGCCTGCATGGCACAGATTGGAGACAGAGCCAAATGAGGACAATGCTGTCAAGGAGGAACTGGGTGCCACCAACACCATGGAATCATAGAATTACAAGAACATTTAGGTCGGAAAGGACTTCTGGATGTCATCTATCCTGTCCTCCAGCTCAAAGCCAGGATAACTTCAAAATTACATCATGTGGTTGATCAACTTTACTGTCTTCATGCTGACCAGGCTTTTGCTGGGGAAACAGGGCATGGATGAGTTTGGGTTGCCATCAGCAAGCACCTGGACTATATTTATGAGGATCTCAATAATAATGGCCAGCAGATGCAGGAATATGTGTGGAGAAATGGGACAGCAGTACAAAGCACTGGTACAGCTGCAACAGCGCAACCAATGAGCAACCAAAGGGAACCCCACTACTGACTGGGCACCAGCCTGATGTAACCCCATTTACTAAAACTCTTTAAGCTCAATCTGTCAGACAATTGCTCACACAATGTATTATGGATTTGTCTAGCTGTGTGCTAGACATTTTGTCCAGAAGGTTACTGTGACAGACAGTATCAAAAGCTTTGCTAAAATCCAAGAACACCACATTTACTGGCTTCCCTTGGTCAACTAGATGTGTGACCTTGTCATAAAAGGAAATTAAGTTGGTTAAGCAGGACTTTGCTCTCATGAACCCATGCTGGCTATGACCATTGACTGTGTTGCCTCTCAAGTGTTTTTCAATAACTCCCAGAATAACCTTCTCCATAATTTCACCAGGCACGTGTTTTACTTACAGTTTTTTCAACAGAAGATAAGATCCTTCTCCCATTCTCCACCCCTTCCAAAACTGCAGAGCAGTGGCCAGTGGTAGATCTTGAGGCAAGTATTGGAACAAGCTGCAAATACAATGACCCTTTCTAAGAGAAGGATCTGGCTATCTGTGTGTGAAACATAGTTGTTGGTATGTATTGTAACTATGTTTTGTTGAGAAATGCAGATTAGCAAAGAGCAAGAGACTTGCTTGCTTGCGTTCTTTATGGTTGTGAGATTTTGGGAGCCAAAGCAACTCTGAGAAGAGCATATTGACCACACTGCAGGTGGTATTAGATTTTGTTAAAAGTTTCATCTTGTAATTTATTTCTGCTGTTACCTTGGATCATTAATGTACAAACATGTTTAAACTAAACTAAGTACAGTATTCATTATCTGTATAGAGTATCCATCTTCTAGTTTATTCCCAGAAAACAGGCCACGTGGAAACAATTCATTTTTACTGCTTAGAATTTATGACGATAACAGCATGAGCTTACAGAGGGTATTTAGTCAAGGTCTATTATTAATTGGGAGAAGTAAGAAACCTATGTAGAAAGATTTAACAATGTTTTTCCTGGCATATTCTTTAGATTTTGAAATTAAAATTGTGGCAAGAATAACATAAAACATGAATTCTACTGCTTTGATTCAAAGTACTGAAAAGTTTCAAAAAATGAAATAAAAAGTGTAATTTTAGTCTTAAACATTTCAGTCTGGGACTGTTGTTAGTCAGCTGTTAAGCAATAACTATACAGGGAATACAAGTAAATCTTTAGTTCTTTGTGACATAAGAATAGTAAAAAATGTCTGAAGTTCAGGAAAGAAGAAAAACTTGAATTTTAACACTTTCTTTAAAAATAGTCTATGAATATAAAAATGGAAAATTATTTTGGTAAAAGGCCAATTTTGCTTCAGACATAACCCAGAAGAGTCACAGTTCTCTCAGGAAACAACTACTGATGAGAATATGATATTCTTTGAGTTCTTTCACAATAATTATTTATAATAATATGCTTCTATTTAGGACATGAAAATGAGTACCATTAATAGTATAATAAATATATTTTGTTTCGTAAGGGACAACATGATAAAATTTGACCATTATCAATTTTATTCTTTTCCTTATTGTAATTTTTACAGACATACATAGTGTGACACAATGCTTGGAGATTTAAGGACGATGGCATAACCAGCATTTTAGTGTTTAATGAAATTCTGAAACCAGTGCCAGTCTATTGCAGAATAAATGAATATTTGACTACATGGGCTTGACCTTGTAGGAATGTTCAGTGCCTGTTTATAACGTAGACATCAATCATCTCACACAGATTTATCAAAATACCAGAGTTCAGGAGCTGGCGGCACTTGGCACTTTTTTGGATCAAGTGTGTTCTCTGTGTCTCAGTAGGTACAAGTATAGTAAGGAAATGCTATGTTTCTGTCTTACTAATCTTGTTTCAGAAAGAAAGCAGCATGTGTGATCTTGTTGTCACAAGTCCTTATTTAAAACCTCCAAGAATAGCGCTTGGTAACGTCCAGCCAGACTTGGCATTAAGGCAGGTGTGTGTACGAAAGCCATGAAGCTCCGAGCAGATTCATTAAAGCAGCAGTGGGCAGGAGACAGCCGTGCAAATTCGGGGCACGGAGGAGGAGAAGCTGTGGTGTGAGTTTGTTACCTGTGCTGCCAACCGGCCACCCGGCCACACGTACAGCCGCCGATCGGCACGTGCAGCTCTGGGTCAGACGGCAACTGGTGCTTTTTTTTTGGTTTGCAGTTAGGACACGTCAGGGAAACAAGCTCGAGAGACAAAGTTTTTGGGTGGGCTATGGAGCTTGGGGAAGAACTGAGGGTACTACAGGGAATTACAGAAGGGAGGGGAAAGAGAAATAGGAAGCTTTACAGTGCAGCAGAGAGGCACTTATGAGCATACTGCTGGAAGGGTATGGAGAGAATGATGGACAAACATCTGTGGGAATCATGCCTCGTTACTTCTGCTACCCATGAAACAACATACCAATGGATTAAGAAAAACTAAGTCAAAAAGTAGTTCTGTGGCCCCAGGTGGAGAGCTATGGACTACTGTTATGCTATCAAGAAAAACTGAAAGAAAAACAAAACCCCAAACAAGCAGTTTGGAAACATGCATGATGGAATGAAGCCAGGCTTCGAGGTGCTTTTCTGACTGGAGTCTCAAAAGTCTATGTCAAACATTTCAGCTTTCCCTGAATGAAGGTATTAACAGAGATACTATCTACTATCCAGATGTCTGTTTTTATGAAATTTGAAGGAGTTTAATATCTTTGAAACTTGCCAATAGGTTTAAAATTAAGTAGGCTGTAGAAATACAGTAAGGGAGGAAAACAAGCACAGCAGCAACACTTCTTTTAGCCTTCAAGCTAAAAATGACCTCCATATAATTCAAGTGGGCAATACGGAAGATGGCATATTGTCAGGTTATTTAAAGTGTACACACTATTACAAGCTATGCCTGGTATCACAGAGGTTGACACTCAAAATCAGGAGGTAATCCAGAATTCCCCCCCAATATCTTTCTCATGTAGGCATGGGATGACATAAGTTTCAGCTGTGTGGGAGGCCAACCTATTCAGCAGAAATATGGTTTCCTGAACAAGCTAGTTTCCACCTTCTGTCAACCACTAAGCTAAATATATCAGTAGCACTGTGGTAAGCACTGTAGAGCTGACCAGAAGAGAATTTGGTCAAACATAGCTATCAAGGTTAATAATCATATTTTTTGAAAATAAGTGTACATACCAGTATGTCACATTGATGAATCACATGCTGAGCTGATACGCAAATCCATGATTCATGACCATCTTTGATTTAGCTTGGTATGTTTCTAATTATACAAAGAATTTTCTTTTGCTTCTGCCCCTTGGAACACTAAAATAGCTATTTAAAATCCCTTTCTAATGCAAAATTACAGAAATATTTAAGTCACCATTTCTCAAATAGACATAAAATCATGATTCCCAAACCTCAAGAATCTGGATTTGATTAAACATTTTATTAACATGCTGGAATTTGAACTGTACAAATGTAAAATGAATTCATAGTTATACTTACCAATCTCTTTCTGCACTAATAGAAATGACAGAAGACTCTCTATATATGTTTTACTTAGGTATGATCCCATTTTTAATATAAAGTTACTTTCTGAACATAATTATTTTAATGAAAGAGTTATTCTGTGAAAAGTTATTAATTCATATTGCAAATGCTACAGTATCATGACATACTTCCAGATTTTAGAACAAATCTTCAGGCAAAGAGTTACAAGCAACATTGGTCCTGTTTTATGTCTATTTTCAAGGAATTGCATAATTTCTCCATGTCTTCTGATGCTTCACCATAAAGAGGATTTGGAAAAGAGGTAGCATTCACATCTTCATTAAATGGATACTAAAAGAAAAAAAAAACAGAAGGAAATTTAAAAAACAAGTTATTCATTTCATTTGTTAGAATGGACATGAGTGGCTGTAGATTCATTACAGAAGTAACATACGATGTTAAGTTCAAAGAAAACAATAAATTCTCTAAACTTTCTAGACCAGATTTTCAGCTGATAAAAATTAGCATAGCTCCAGCAAAACTGTTATGCACCACATACACCTGATCAAGTCATTTAACCTTCTTCTGCATCCGTTCTCACCTTTGTTTTGTCTCCAGAGCTCTTACTCTAACACACATATAGTATTATTTTGGGAGAATTTGTATACAATACTGTAATTGCATTGGGTCACTAATTTTGGTACATGATATTGTAATTTAAAGGAACGGTTCTAATTTTGTTGAATGAGGAATGTATGAGAAAAGATATAATATGAACTCTTCAGGTAAGGACTTCCATAGTTCTAAACATTTTCTTCAGCGTCTGCCTTACTGGGAAGTGTTGAACTACTGTATGGTGTAAGAAGTAGCTACGGTAAGCAACATATTGCTTATTTTTCAAATTGCTATTACGAGGTCCTTGTCAGCCAGTCCAACCATGGCCATCTTTTTCATTTCCAGAGGTGCTAACATTATGAGTAGCAATATACCATTGACATTAAGTGAGTTTTTTCCCTTTCTTCTGCAAATGAATTTTACTTACTAGCCCAACACATATCCTACTTTAGAAGAGAAATGTGTTATTACATACCTTGTGCCATGGAGAAACACTGATTTGAAGAGCGGGCGAGCTGTCATACCCAGGAGACTATAAAAAGAAAAAAACTTCTTCAGAAAATTTTTAACGAGCTGTAAATAATATTCCAAAAATATCCTTCCATGTGGCTGTCTAAGTACCACACTCTATGGATCCAAAACTATGAGGCAATATTATAGGCAAGTGTGTGGCAACACTACGCCCACATGGTTTTGGTATTCAGAAAGGTCTGTGGAGAATTGTTCTTTCTTTACAAAACTTGTGGACGCCCGCAAGTATAAAACTCAGCTGGAGAAAAGAGCTGTTGCTCATTTTTTACCGCATCTTTTGACTGGTGATATGCCATTCAGATTTAAGGCTCATCAGATTCAGAGAAAACTCATAACTCTTGTTTTCCCTGTAAAGGAAAAATTAGTAAAAACATGTTTTCCCAATCTTAAAGAAAATAGAGGAAAATCTGGTACAGCACTGGACTTCAGTCCCAGTGCCTGAGGCTGTCTTCTATGAAAATGTCTCTCCTGACACTGTGCTTCTGTTTTTCAACTTGCTATTAAATGAAGCCTGTCAGGAATCTATTTTAACTAAAATAAAAATGTCCTGATAAATTGGACATGATTGTGATGGGAATGTTTCCAACTTGGAGCTCTCACAAACCTCAACCTGTAAGTGAATTAATTTCATCTAATATCTATAAAATCAGGTGTAAGGAACCTTTTATAGAAAGTAAGTGGCATGTCATAGTTAATCCTATTCAAAGTTGCAGAGGAATCTTGTTATTACTGACTGTGGAAAGGACAAGGAAGTTTTATTTTCTATTTCAAACCAAGTCTAGTTCTTTCAATGCTAATATGGATAGTATCAAAATGAGGGCAGGAAGGATGTTTTAAACATTTTTTTTCTCCTTTTACCTCCAAGGTACTTTATCTGTATTATTTTCAATGATAAATCAAATAGCAGAGATAGCTGCTTTTTAAGTCAATCACATTTCCCTTGTTAAATGTAAAACATAAATTTTAGCTACCACTGTAATTTGATAATTAAAACTCGCCTTGAAATCTTTTGTTGTATTATGTTCACTTTTAGATATATATTTGTTGTGGTTTAACCTCGCAGGTGGCTAAAGCAACCACACAGCTATTTGCTCCCTCCCTGCCCCAGCTGGATCAGGGAGAGAATTGGAAAGGAAAAGGTAGAACTTGTGGGTTGAGATAAAGACAGTTTAATAGGGCAGATAATAATAATAATAATGAATGAATAATGAACAGATAACGAACAGATAGTGAATGAATAATGAAATAATAACTAAATAATAGTAATAGTAATAGTAATAGTAATAGTAATAATAATAAATACAAACAAGAGATGCACAGCACAATTGCTCATCACCCGCTGACCGATGCCCAATTAGTTCCTAAGCCATGGCACCTCCCTGGCCAACTCCCCCAGTTTATATACCGAACATGACGCCGTATGGTATGGAACATCCCTCTGGCCAGCCGGGGTCAGCTGTCCCGGCTGTCCCCCCCCCAGCTCCCTGTGCACCTGCCCCGTGCGCTGGCAGGGCACGGCACGGCGTGGGAACCTGGACAGTCCTTGACTGCTCAGCAACAGCTAAAGACACCAGTATGTTATCAACACTATTTTCATCCCAAATCCAAGCCACAGCTCTATACCAGCTATCAGGAAAAAAATTAACTCTATCCCAGCCGAAACCAGGACAATATTTTATTCACAAACTTCTTTATGAATGTCTGAGGAGCTGGAAGCCATTGTGCAGCAGGACAGCTATGACTTGGTCGCCATCACAGAAACACGGTGGGGTGACTCTCATGACTGGAGTGTTGCAATGGATGGCTGTAAGCTCTTCAGAAGGGATAGGCAAGGAAGGAGAGGCAGTGGGTGGCTCTGTATGTTAGGGAGTGTTTTGACTGTATAGAGCTCAATGATTGTGATGACCAAGTTGAGTGCCTATGGGTAAGGTTGAGGGGGAAGGCAAACAAGGCAATGTCCTGCTGGGTGTCTGTTACAGAACACCCAACCAGGACAAAGAGGCAGAAGAAGCATTCTACAACTGACTGGCAGAAGTCTCACAATCACTAGCCCTTGTTCTGGTGGGGGACTTCAACTTGCCCGATGTCTGCTGGAAATACAACACAGCAGAGAGGACGCAGGCTAGGAGGTTCCTGGAGTGTGTGGAATGACTCTCATGACTGGAGTGCGGCAATGGATGGCTATAAGCTCTTCAGAAGGGATAGGCAAGGAAGGAGAGGCAGTGGGTGGCTCTGTATGTTAGGGAGTGTTTTGACTGTATAGAGCTCAATGATTGTGATGACCAAGTTGAGTGCCTATGGGTAAGGTTGAGGGGGAAGGCAAACAAGGCAATGTCCTGCTGGGTGTCTGTTACAGAACACCCAACCAGGACAAAGAGGCAGAAGAAGCATTCTACAACTGACTGGCAGAAGTCTCACAATCACTAGCCCTTGTTCTGGTGGGGGACTTCAACTTGCCCGATGTCTGCTGGAAATACAACACAGCAGAGAGGACGCAGGCTAGGAGGTTCCTGGAGTGTGTGGAAGATGGTAACTTGCTGACACAGCTGGTAAGTGAACCTGCCGGGGAGGTGCCCTGCTTGACCTGCTGGTTATGAACAGAGAAGGACTGGTGGGACATGTGGGGGTCG
>NW_010534160.1:0-8203 GCF_000687285.1 Phaethon lepturus | reverse complement strand
CCAGCCTGGCTGAACAGGGAGCTTTTGCTTGCACTCAGGGAAAAAAGAATAGTTTATCACCTTTGGAAGAAGGGGAAGGCAATTCAAGAAGAATACAAGGATCTCGTTAGGTCATGCAGCGAGAAAATTAGAAAGGCAAAAGCCCAGCTAGAACTCACGCTGGCCACGGTCACAAGGGATAACAAAAAATGTTTTTACAAATATATTAACAACAAAAAGAGAGGCAAGGAGAATGTCCATCCTTTATTGGATGCAGGGGGGGAAACATTGTCTCCAAGGATGAGGACAAGGCTCAGGTACTGAGCAGATATTAGGAAAAATTTCTTTACTGAGTGGTCAAGCATTGGAACAGGCTGCCCAGGGAGGTGGTGGAGTCACTGTCTCTGGAAGTATTCAAAAAACTTGTGGATGTGGTGCTTCGGGACATGGTTTAGTAGGCATGGTGATGTTGGGTTGATGGTTGGACATGTTTATCTTAAAGGTTTTTTCCAACCTTAATGATTCTGTGTGATTCTTTGTTAATCTAGCAGTCTCTTAATTATATTCCAGAAATGGTATTAGGAAAAGTATGATCAAGTGTTTGTTTAGTGTCAAGGTGTATTTTACAGTGATGAGAATAGTAATGCATATTGAAGGTATTGAGAAGTGTTATTTTATAAACTATTTTATAATGTTAATTGAGTGTGCAAAGGCACCTTGGGTGCTGTATAACGCATTTTGTGTTTTTGTTGTTGGTGTGTTTTACTTGTTGGGTGTTTGCTTTGTTGTGGGTTTTTTTTTTTTTTCCAGAGGCAAAAGGAGACAAATTCTGTTGAGCTTTTTCTTCTATATGCCTGGCTAAATATTTCATCCAAAACTCTTTTTTCTCAGATTCAGCAGTCCACAGTCAGTATTAGTTATAAACATCAAGATGTTCTCAAAACTGAGTTGATTTCAAATCTGCCTGTGTTTTGAAAATGCACTGGAACTGATCTGAGTGATGCAGCAATTTTAAAATCTTACTTCTTTTATTAAATAGCGTAATCTGTCAGTGAGGGATTACATGGTTTGTTTTAATGGAAAACTTATTTGAGGATTACAGCCTCACATTTTTCTGAAGCAGCTATTGTTACTTACCTTTACTTTCCCAGATGAACTAAAGTCTTCGTACAATGGGTTGGCAAATGAAGCATTAGCAGTTTCCTCCAGTTTCCTTGAAAAGTCAAGCAAACAACAAAAACACCCACGATATCACACAGGTTGTCAAAGAACCAAACAGTTTCAGGTTGAAAGACTTGAGTCAAAAAATACAGATGACTAAATGTATTTCTGACTGAACCCTACTGAAATGAAGGAAATTAAACCAATGTTATGTGTAAGTCCTGTGTAGGTTAAAATAATAATTTTTCATTTGTTGCTGCTAAATATAAATATGCTTCTGGGTATGCATAGAGCTATTCAGTATTCGTAAAATGCAGGTACAGTGCTACACACTAAACAAAACATGATATTAGCTAAAAAGCTGCATTGCTATAATGTGTTTGCATGTGATGAGATCATGTTCTTTCTGTGTTTTGCTACTATCACACTAGCAGTTCAGTAATTAACATGGTCTTAGGCTCCGAGTTCAAGAACACTTTAGTTATTTAATTGTTATAAGGACACTTTTTTTCCAATCAATTAAGAACGAACTTGCATTTTAGGTCAAAATCATCATAATTAGTTTTAAAGCTATAGAAGCTCCACATACCTTTTTCTACAAAGTCAGAAATACTTAAAGAATCACCAAAGTTATTGGAATGTAAAGGTTTCATGAATGAATGCCATGTCTTAAGCAATTTATAATAGATGAATAGGACAAATTGTGCTAATCATGGGTCTCATGTCCATTACCTCAGCTAGAAGTTTAAAGATATGCTTTCCTGACAGAGGCCTTCACATATTCCTTTTTTTGGCAGCAATTATGTCCTGTACAGTTAATCCCATTAATTCTGCAAAAGCAAAGGATATTTGGGCATGGAACTTTTTGCCTACATCTACATTTTTTTTCTATATATATGACTGGTTGCTAATATTCCACAATGCTTGAAATTATCAAAACTGTTCCAATGCCACATAAAAAGCAATGGCTGCATTAGTGAAAATTACTGAAGAATGAAGCAGAAGCACACTTTCTTTTTTTTAGTCTTTGCTTTCGAAAAGATGCATTTAGTTAGTTTTTTTCCACCAATGCTTTTATGACTAAGAGCATATACATGCCTTTGTGTACATAGAAAGCTGTGTCTGTACAGTATTCTAAAATAAAAAAGTTCCCTAAAGCTAATCTCAATCTCAGTGACTGAGAGATGGATTTTCTTGTATTAAAAAGTGTTTCTATTCCAAACCTGCTCCTACAGATGGCTTAAGCAGCGTCTCCCTAGGAACTGATAGACAGGCTCTGTATTACTGTGGCAGGCAGGACCGAGGTGACAAGAGCAGTAATGGAGACACAGCCGATGGAGATGTTGGGAGGGGAAACTGTTGTTCCTCAGCGAGAGCCACAGGGGAGACACACCACATGAGTTCTTTTGCAAAGAACTAAAATGGAGTTGATGCTTAGAAGGAAGGCACAGGTAAGCTACAGAAATATATCACCTTATCAGTTAAATCAGTGCAAAAATCTAAGTTTGGGTTTTAGACTAAAGCAGTCATGTTTCCTTAAAATCTTTCACAACAAGACTGCCAGAAAGTAATTCCTTCTAATGCCAGTTTCATAATTCATTTTGATTACCTGACACAGCAATGCGGAGAGCTGAATATTTGAACCTGTTCATTTGTTCATTTGGTCTCAACCTTAACCGTAATAAATCATGATATTCTGATGCTTTTAGTTAGTTTAGTGAAGCTATAATACACTAGATTATTTATATGCCTCCTAAGTGTACATTTCCATACTAATCCTCCTCAATAAAGTCCACAAAATGTACACAGAATTGATTTTTTACTCTAAAATCACACCATGGCTCACGAAACCTGAGGCTAGAAGCAAACTCAGATAAGAAGTTTTCAAGGAACTTGGCTCTGCTTCTAAACTAGTGCACAAAGGGCCAGATTTACATGCCTTAATTTTGGTGTCTCATTTAGACATCACAAACCAACTGTATGGCCTAACAGCATGATATGGAATTAAGCACATCGATGCTGCTTACAGTCAGTGGAGACACTTCCAAAGGGGAATGCAAGTCACAATATTCACAGTGGGAACCACCTCTAATGTGCGAATAGGAAATGATAAAGATAGAGACCGGTCTGATTCTCTTTCATCCTCCACTCCCCCATTGAACTTAAGCAATTTGTGCAAGACACATATATTGATTATTTGGGCAAGAATATGCTGAGTACTTAGGTCTGTCCTGAGGGAAGGAAGGCTGCTGAACACAGATCTCCAGCTTCCTCTGCAAGGGAGGTAACTAACCAGCAGGATACTGTGCCAAACTGTGGGCACCAAAAAGAGTGCTGGCTGAGTTCTTCAGCAGCATTGTCTGTGGTTGCTGTGTTTAGTGCTGAAATTGGTCCTGTCTATGAGGGTGAGGTTTTCTCAAGCATGAAAATTGAGTCTTGCTTAGGCTGCCCAGCAGATTTCAGGTGTCCCTCAACATTTGGTCTGAATCATGAACGAGCACACGTAGATGGGTACCTAATCTTAGGGACTATGGGAATTTTATGGCCCAAAATATGGGCACCGGTTGAATATATGTACCCCAGATTTAGGTGAACTGGAGAATAAGCTTTCTTAAGTTCTCCTCGGTTCTTAGGAACCTTTTTGCCAAAGCAGGGCTTTGGAAGTCACCTTGAATATAATACCTTACATGCAACATATACGTAACACATATATGCACATAGATGTATATATATATATCCTGTATATGAATGTAGTTATACAACCATATGTATGGTTACACCCTGTTTGTGAATGGAGCAAAGCGTTCTTTCTAAGGGATACCACTAATTATCTTAAAAATTTCTGAAATATTTTTGAATTACTTAAAAGACCTCAAAGAATACACAAGTGAAAATTTAATCACATTTTTATACAAGTGCTATAATCCATCTGTTGGATGAGGTGGTAACTGCCTGAAGAAGTCTGTGCTTGGGAACTGAGATGACATATTCAGATTACTTTACACGCTGTGCATACATCCCTAGAAGTAAACATAACACATTAGATCTTTAATTAATTAGAACTGTGAAGTTTTCCTTATTAGAGCAAAGCAATGGTTTGCCCACTCCAGTACTCTGTCACCAATATAGACACTGCTGAGGAAAGCATAAAAGTGCAGTATCAGTCAGTGGGGTGAGTGTTGCCATCTGGTCATCAGTTGACACCCTGATTTTAAACTGCTTGATCAGGAAGTTTAAGTAAACGTATTGCAGTGGCTTGAGTTAAGCTCAGTCTTGCAGTGCTTGCTGTTACTTGACATAAGTGAAATAATGCTCTGATAGAAAATGATAGCTTATTGCTACAGTAAAAAGCAATATGTCCATCACAAGATCTCATGATGGGAAGAAAGTTATGTATGTGTTACCACTGTACAGTAAGGGCAAGGGTAACTCATTACTCCAAAAATTATGGCCCAGAATAATTAATCAATGTGAAATGTTTATATATTCTCATTTATGAAGAAAACCCATAAATGCCAAGTTCATAAAACTGTACCAACCAGGGAATAATTAGGGTTGAAAATGCCAAGCATAGGATGGTTTAGAAAAAAAAAAAAAAAAAAAGACTCAAACATGTGGGTAAGACAGCTCAGAGAGAACTGGTTTTTCTAACATAACCAGAAATACCACAGTAGGAAAGGAGAGGATTAATTATCTTGGGATGAGGTCATATGGGTCATAGCTTTGCTAAGCTCATCTGCATTCTTTAGCAGCAAAAACTACTGCCTTGTCATAGGTTTCTCCACTACAGCTTCACAGAGATGGGAGAAAGAATGCTCCACAAAATACCTGCCAGCGTATAAAGGGACTGCTAAGTAACAGCATAGAATCATAGAATAGTTTGGGCTGGAAGGGACCTTTAAAGGCCATCTAGTCCAACCCCCTTGCAATGAGCAGGGGCATCTTCAACTGCATCAGGTTGCTCAGAACCTCGTCCAACCTGACCTTGAATGTTTCCAGGCGTGGGATATCTCCCACCTGTCTGGGAAAGTCTAGTCTCAATCTACCCTCTTTTAGTTTAAAACCACTCCCCCTTGTCCTGTTGCAACAGGCCCTGCTAAAAAGTCTGTCCCCATCTGGTCAAGCATTGGAACAGGCTGCCCAGGGAAGTGGTGGAAGTGTTCAAAACACCATCACTGGAAGTGTTCAAAAAATGCGTAGACGTGGCACTTCGGGACATGGTTTAGTGGGCATGGTGGTGTTGGGTTGACAGTTGGACTTGATGATCTTAGAGGTCTTTTCCAGCCTTAATGATTCTGTGATTCTGATAAGCCCCCTTTAAGTACTGGAAGGCTGCAATAAGGTCTCCCTGGAGCCTTCTCTTCTCCAGGCTGAACAACACCAACTCTCTCAGCCTGTCCTCACAGGAGAGGTGTTCCATCCCTCTGATCATTTTTGTGGCCTCCTCTGGACCCTCTCCAACAGGTCTATGTCTTTCTTGTGCTGAGGGCTCCAAAGCTGGATGCAGTACTCCAGGTGGGGTCTCAATTATGATTGATGCTTCCTAGTTTTGTTTCTTTTTCTCATAAAACTGCACCGTTTTCTCTCATTCTACAAGAACAGTCTCCATTCCAGTTCACAAGCTGAAAATGATTCAATAAATGTCATTCTATTGTCATTCTGTTTATCACTTTGGGATATAGGAACAGAGGCATAGCCAGCAATGACCCCTGGCAGTCCTTCAGATCCACTTGGAGAGCCTCCCTTGGAATATGCTATCTGTTCCCCCACACCAGACCTCCAGAAGGGTATGGTCTAATTGGAGAAAGTCCTGGCAACAGCAACTGGGAATCGTCATAACTGTAAGAAAACCTTAACCATGAAGAAAGGCTGAAAGCACTGAGCTTGTTCAGCCTAAAGAAAGCAGCCTGTAATGAGGCATAACTGCCTTCAAGTACATAAAAAGCTTTTTGCAAGGAGGAAGGGAATGATGTGTTCCTGTCCGTGAATAGGAATGAACTTAAACTGTAAGCAGACCTATCAGCAGTTAGAAAAAAACTTTCTAACACTAAACTTTCTTTCTACCTAGGGTACCAAGATTGCCTGCGGATGCCATCAAATTCACGTTGTTAGAGGTCTTTAAGTGTAAACACAGAAGTGATACAATTGAGTCTGTCCTGTGGCAGGATGAAAAATGGCCTCTGTGGGTCCATGTTTTCCCATGACTTTCTATAATTTTAAAATATTTTCTCAGAGCACCTCAGATTTTCACTCTGTTCCCCATGTGGCAAGATACATTATTGATACGCTTTGGAAAATTTAATGTTCTGTATTCATTAAGACTTACAGGACTGATAACAGCTGTGGTACATTAGCATTGCAGATGGTGGCACAGATCAAGAAGAGTAGGAAAAAACAAACTGAAAGGATCCAGGGACATTGACTGCTTTGGAGGCAATAGCAAAGAAACATAGCTTAACCAGGCAGAAAGTGTCTGATTCTCACTTTTTAAAGTAAAATGAAACATGAAAAGGCAGCTGCAATAAAATGAAAGCTAAAACGAAGCTTTGCTTCTATTTGGTCAATAAGGATAGATGCCACTGAAGGAGTGGAGTAACTGGCAGTCATCCCTTCTGGACTAGAAAACATGATCTCTGGAGCACGAACAGGAATATGAGAAATTTATAAGCTTCCTCTGATTTGGAATTTTATACAAAAGTTTCATATATCCCCAGCTGGGAGCTGGGAAGTAGCTTTCATATCTGAATGCCATCGTAGTAATGAAGTATACTGCTGCCAAGACATGTGGTGGGCTACTTTTGTCCATTAGGAAATAAACTTATATGATGACTTCCAGTAACTCCCACGCAGACACTGAAGAGTTTAACACCTGCAGAGAGGAGATTAAATTCTTGCTAAGAAAGGAGAAGAAGGAGAGAGCAAAGGGTAAGCAGGGCATTCTTTCAGGGTTTAAAGAAGGGGTTAAGGCACTATCAATCTTGCCAGTGAAGAAAAAGAGGGACAAATGTAAATCTCAGATTCTCACCACTGTGACAACTTCTTAGCCAGCAATTGTTTAAGGGGTCACCAGCCTACCTCTACTTCCTGCTACTTGGTTTTCTGGTGAAAAAAATAGTTTGATTGGACTCTGAAAATTCTGTTTTGTAAAAATGTTTTACAAATGTAAAAACATTAGTAAACATTTTTAAAATGTTTTTTACAAATATATTAACAACAAAAAGAGAGCCAAGGAGTATCTCCATCCTTTATTGGATGTGGGGGAGAACACTGTCACCAAGGATGAGGACAAGGCTCAGGTACTTAATGCCTTCTTTGCCTCAGTCTTTAATAGCTAAACCAAGCATCTTCAGGGTATTCAGCTCCCTGAGCTGGAAGATGGGGATGGAGAGCAGAATAAACCCCCCATAGTCCAGGAGGAAGCAGTTAATGACCTGCTACGCCACCTGGACAGCAGGCCGGATGTGATCCACCCAAGAGTACCGAGGGAGCTGGCCTAAGACCTTGCCAAGCCACTCTCCGTCATTTATCAGCAGTCCTGGTTAACAGGGGAGGTCCCAGATGACTGGAGGCTTGCCAATGTGATGCCCATCTACAAGAAGGGCAAGGAGGATCCGGGGAACTACAGGCCTGTCAGCCTGACCTCGGTACTGGGGAAGATGATGGAGAGGTTAATCTTCAGGGCGCTCACAGGGCATGTGCCGGACAACCAAGGGATCAGGCCCAGCCAGCATGGGTTCATGAAGGGCAGGTCCTGCCTGACCTGATCTCCTTCTATGACCAGGTGACCTGCCTAGTGGATGAGGGAAAGGCTGTGGATGTTGTCTCCCTGGACTTTAGTAAAGCCTTTGACAGCGTCGCCCACAGCATTCTCCTGGAGAAACTGGCGGCTCAGGGCTTAGACAGGTTTACTCTTTGCTGGGTGAAGAACTGGCTGGATGGTCAAGCCCAGAGAGTTGTGGTGAACGGTGTTAAATTCAGTTGGTGGCCGGTCACAAGCGGTGTTCCTCAGGGCTTAGTACTGGGGCTGGTCTGGTTTCATATCTTTATTGATGATCTGGATGAG
>NW_010534159.1:0-795 GCF_000687285.1 Phaethon lepturus | reverse complement strand
GATTCTGCATTTCCATCCACAACGGGTCTTCCCTTCGTGACAGGATTTTCGGCATGAAGGATTCTGCATTTCCATCCACAACAGGTCTTCCCTTCATGACAGGAGGCAAACCACTCGGGTTCCCAGTGACCACTGAAGTCAGCCACAACGAAGTTGGGTCAGACGACCTGTGAACTTCTTGTCCCACTCCAGGCACTGTTGCTCAGATGCAGGGCTGCTTGGCAGCTCCCCCCGGGCAGCCCTGAGCATTTCCTTCACTTCACCTTTTCTTTCCTTTTTCCCTCTTTTCCTGCTCACAATTTCTTCCCCTTGGCCATCCTTGGACCCTCCCGTGCAAAGAGCCCACCTCTGTTTCCCCTTTCCTGCCTGGCCCTACTTTGGCTTCCTTTGTACCTTCCTTTGGCGCTTCTGAGTGAGTCACCATCGGAATGTATACCTTGGTGAGCAATATCATTGAACCAGTGCTTCCTTCCCTTATCCGTAGTGTCCTGCAAGTCCTGATGCTGCTGTCTTGATAGAGGCATGTCCTGTCAACAGATTTTGTGGGCCACCTGTACGAAGACACTAAAAGGTCTCAAAACAGAGCTTCACCCCAGGAGGGGGACCTTGAGAACTCTCAGATTTGGCAGTAGAATCCTCATGAAATTTTACAAGGAGAAGTTGTGAGTCCTTTTCTGGGGAGAACTCCAAAGAGTGCAACTTGGAAGGTTCAGACTGGAGGTGAGGCAAAAGAAACCAAAATCAAAGGGCAGCCTTGTGGTGCAAGAGGGCACCCAGAGGGCATCTGGATCAGCC
>NW_010534158.1:0-2653 GCF_000687285.1 Phaethon lepturus | reverse complement strand
GCGCCTTTAGCGAGAGGACAGCCGGCGTGGGACCGCGGCGAGGCTCTGCGCTAGACCCTCCCTTCCCACCGCCTGAAAGGCATGGCACAGGGGTGTTGGTGATACCCAGATATGTGTATTTAGCTGCGACTGCTAGCTGCTTTCAGGATTGGGATCCGTGGGGAAGGCAGGAGTGCAAACGTTATTTGCTCTCCACAGGGTAAATACCTTTTGTGTTGCAGGCAGCGGCGGAAAGTTTGTGTGTGCATTGCACTTACCAGCCAGTGCTTAAATCATGAATGCTGTTAGATTGCTTCTAATTGCCTCGGAGATGCCGGCGATGCGTCTCGTTACTGCCAGCTCCTGTTTCCATGGGAGACGGTGACTTCTGATCCCGAGAACTTGAGCTTAGACATATTAATGGTGTTTGGTTATCGTGCGGTAACAACTCCATTAACTCACGCCGGTGCTGTGAGTGCGGAGCGGGCGCACGCGCCGGCCAGCCGCGGGGGGCTCGGGGCTCTGCAGGACCCGCATCGTCCTGGGGATATATGCCCTGCAAGAGCTAGCTTGCACCATTTTTTGGAAGAAAACATGTGGTTTTGTTTAATTTCCACAGCAAAGAAACACAAATAGTTTTAAACCGTCAACACTTTCTGCAACCCTTTCCATAGTTACATTTGGATAATGTATTTTCTTGGTAGTGGGTCCCAGACATCGCAAGTGTTCCACACCGGTCCACTGCATTTTGTTTCCAGCGCACTGTTAAATAAGCTTTTTCTTTAAATTAATGGCCCAGCAAAGGAGATCTGCAGCTACCTGGCTGTAATTACGTGTTGGATTTGCCGAGTTTTAATGTACTGCAATTCAGGATTAAAAAGCACTCATAGACCAGCTTTTTGTAAGGGTTTTTTTTTCAACTAACAATTTTTTAATAGATTTTTAGAAGAAATTGCAATTTATCTTTTCTCTGTATTTTTTATTTATTCCTTTGCTTAAAGCGTGATTGTTTTTTAAAAGCAAAGTCCTTTCCCTAAGTGTTTTTTGTTGTTGTTTTAATAAAGGCGTATGAAAGAGATATATTTGAGCTTTCTTTATTTGGGAAAGCAAAGCTCCTAATTCATGTTTAACCAATGTCCTCCTTCATAAGGTATGTAAACACCTTATCTATAATTGTTCCACTATAAGCAAAAGAAAGAAACCAAGGGAGAAAGCAGACAAATCATAGGCAGCGTTGTCTGCTGGAGGAGCAGAAATCCGATGACCGTCGCAGCGGTACGCGAGCCCTTGGTCTCCGTGGGGCGCGCAGGCAGCAGCTCTTTTATAGCTGGGGTGGGATGCCAGGCTTCAGAATGGACCAGAGAAGGAGATTTTCTGTGTCAAACCACACTTCTTGGAGCTCCTATTGCAGTGATGAAAATCGAGTTATCCCTACATCCAGCAACAGTGATGCAGATACAATTGCCTTTTCTGGTTCCTAACAGCAGGCATTAAGTTTTTGCCCTGACTTTGGGCGATTCCAGCATTGCTGAGAAACGGCACGTGAGCAGCCGTGGGACGGGTCGGAATGGCTGCCCGTCTCCGCTGCCCGCGGGCAGGCGCTCTCTTTTGTGGGCACCTGGCTCCGTGTACCGCCACGGCAAGCGGTGCTTGGGGACCGTGGCGGCTGGGCAGGTGCCACGTGGAGGCGAACCAGCCAGATTTCTGCTCATTCTCCTTATTCTTGGCAAACGCAGTCAGCTGAGGGAATTTGAGGGAATTCTTTGACAACGCGTCTCTCGAAGGCTTTCTGGATCCTTCCCTCCCTCCTTGGTTTGCTGCCAGCAAAGGGAAGCCCAAGCCAAGTGGATGTTCGTGGTCTTCATCATCCCGTCTGTTTGCTTTTTCATCATTAGGCGTTATAATTTCTAGGCCAAAACTGCTCCTAGTATTCCTAGTGCTGCTGGATTTGCTCTAGTTACAAACTTGTCCCAGTGAAAAACTTCAGAAAGGTTTGAATATCCTAAGCAAGCCTGGAGACAAATAGCAATTAATTAGGGCAGCTGGTGGTTTCACGTGAAATGTGGTGTAAGGCCAGGTGTATCTTGGTGGTTGTGACTGCGTTCTGCTTTGTGAGCCAGAATTTGATGGAACCTGAATATTGGTTTAAAATCACAGGTGAGAAGCACCTACACAAACGCCTCCGACACCGCGGCGGAGACGCGAGCACGTCTGCGCAGGCAGCGCCGCGCCCAGCGCCGCGTTGGTGATGCACAGGGAGGTACTTGGTTCGTGTGCTTGCCCTTAGGTAGACACAGCAGGGAGGCCTTTATCAGATGGAGTCTGTGCAAGCAAGAACAGAGATATCTAATAAATAAAAACCCGAACGTCTAAAAGCTAAATGTGTCACCGAGCTTTTCCACACGGTTATTTTCTCCTACAAGTCTAGTATTTGACCCGTGGTTGACAGGGCGCTCACAGCTCCGCCGACAGCGTGATGCTGCAGCGCTTGCCCTCCTGTCCTCAGTTTTTAACCTTTGTAATGCGCCATATCATTTCCAAAAGCATTTCCCAATCCATTGCCGGAACAACGCAAAGCACCACCCGAGCCCGATTCGCTCTGGGACGCGCGGCTCCGGTGCCCGCACGCTGCTCAGGGCAGCCGGTGCTTAGCGGCGCCGCGCAGAGCAGCCCG
>NW_010534157.1:1093-1583 GCF_000687285.1 Phaethon lepturus | reverse complement strand
CCGCCAGCCGGATTTAACGCCATTCACCACGCCTCTCTGGGCTCGGCCATCCAGCCAGTTCTTTATCCAGCCAAGAGTACACCTGTCCGAGCTGCAAGTTTCTCCAGGAGAATGCTGTGGGAGACGCTGTCAAAGGTTTTACTAAAGTCCAGGTAGACAACACCCACAGCCTTCCTCATATCCACTAGGTGGGTCACCTGGTCATAGAAGGAAATCAGGTTGGTAAAGCAGCATCTGCCTTTAATGAACCCATGCTGGCTGGGTTTGATCCCTTGGTTGTCCTGTACATGCCCTTTGAGCGCCCTCACAACGAATCGCTCCATGATCTTCCCTGGTACTGAGGTCAGGCTGACAGACCTGTAGTTCCCAGGATTCTCCTTCCGGCCTTCTTGTAGATGGGTGTCACATTGGCAAGCCTCCAGTCAACTGGGACCTCCCCTGTTAACCGGGACTGCTGATAAATGATGGAGAGTGGCTTGGCAAGCTCCTC
>NW_010534157.1:520-1082 GCF_000687285.1 Phaethon lepturus | reverse complement strand
TGGTTTCCATCAGGCCCCATAGACTTGTGGGTATCCAGGCGGCTTAGCAGGTCCTTAACTGTTTCCTCCTGGATTATGGGGAGTTTACTGTGCTCTCCACCCCTGGCTTCCAGCTCAGGGGGCTGAATACCCTGAGGATACCTGGTCTGGCTATTAAAGACCGAGGCAAAGGCGGCATTAAGTACCTCAGATGGAGATTCTCCTCGGCTCTCTTTCTGTTTTTATATTTATAAATATAAATTATGTTTTTATATTTATAAATATAAAATATAATATATTCGTAAAAGCATTTCTTGTTATCCTTTACAACCATAGCCAGACTGAGCTCTAATTGGGCTCCTGCCTTTCTAACTTTGCCTCTGCATGACTTAATGAGATTCCTGTACTTCTGATCTTCTTGAGTTGCCTGCCTCTTCTTCCAAAGGTGATAAACTCTCCTTTTTTTTCCCCTGAGTCCCAGCAAAAGCTTCCTGTTCAGCCAGGCCGGTCATCTTCCCTCCCAGCTCATCTTACGGCACATGGGGACCGCCTGCTCCTGCACCTTTAAGATTCCCTTCTAGAA
>NW_010534157.1:0-356 GCF_000687285.1 Phaethon lepturus | reverse complement strand
CGCCTCTCCCACCAGTCCTTCTTTGTTTGTAAACAGCAGGTCCAGTAAGGCACCTCCCCTGCTGGGCTCACTCACCAGCTATATCACGAAGTTATCCTACACACACCCCAGGAACTTCCTAGACTGTTTCGTCTCTGCTGTATCATACTTCCAGCAGATGTCTGGTAAATTGAAGTCCCCTACAAGAACAAGGGCTAGCAATTGTGAGACTTCTGCCAGCCACTTGCAGAGTGCTTCATCTGCCTCTTCAGCCTGGCTGGGTGGTCTATAACAGACTCCCAGCAGGGTATCTGCCTCGTTGGCCTTTCCCCTAATCCTTATCCACAAGCACTTGAGTGGGTCTTCACAATCGTTGA
>NW_010534156.1:63936-67189 GCF_000687285.1 Phaethon lepturus | reverse complement strand
GGGACAGACTTTTTACCAGGGCCTGCTGTGACAGGGCAAGGGGTAATGGTTGTAAAGTAGAAGAGGGTAGATTTAGACTAGCTCTAAGGAAGACATTTTTGCCAATGAGGGCGGTGAAACCCTGGCACAGGTTTCCCCGAGAGGTGGTAGACGCCCCATCCCTGGAAACATCCCAGATCAGGTTGGACGGGGCTCTGAGCAACCTGATCGAGTTGAAGATGTCCCTGCTCATTGCAGGGGGGTTGGACTAGATGACCTTAAAGGTCCCTTCTAGCCCAAAGATTCTGTCATTCTATTTTATGATTCCATGTTATATTACACAGAAAGACATCAGTTTTTCTAAAGCTAGCACTTTTAAATGGAACTTGTAAGAAATTTTCCAGGTAGAAGTATTTTTTCCTTGGGAAAGTCAATGTATGCGTGTGAAACGAATCAGTTATGCTTGCACTTTGATACTGAAAGACTGTTCAGGCTCAACATATGCTAAGGGACCCAGAATAGGTGAAGAAATTTGGGATTTCAACTTTGTCCCCTGAATGAGGTGAAATTGAGTCTCAGTGTTCCCAGTGAGACTGCAAATCGCTTGGATCTGTAAAGCAGATCCTAACGGCGCTGAGCAGTGCATGCCTGTCAGCAGGGTGTCACATCACCATGATAATAATAGTAGCTAACAGGCAACAGTAATTATTTTTCCTAAACAAAATTCCGTTTTTCAAATTCAGTCAAATCAATGTATATCCGCTTTGGAAAGTCTGGTAATAAAATCTTCTGCACTTTAAAATAAAAAGAAAAATAAAATAACAAAGGTAATTTTCTCATTTCAGAGAACATATTCCCCTCTCAAAAAAAAAAAAAACAACCAAGAATGCTAAAGAAGTATTCCATAAAGCAGGTGATTCACCTGAAAATCCCAATTGCAGTGTTAATAGTGAGATCGTGTTACAGACAAAGGCAGAAAAGGAGTTGTTTAATGGTATTTCAGTTTTCTAGCTCTGCTTATCAGTATTATCTTGAATAAAATTAATCCATCATTTATTAATAAGTTTTTTCCTTTTTTCTAATAAAAAAATAGTATTTTATGCAAATACTTGGATTATTTTTGTAAGATCTGCGGTAGTCAGCTCTATGCTTTATCAGTGACACCTGAAAACACTTCTAAATGAAGCTTCTATTGGTGTTTTTCATTCTAAATTCCATTTTTAAGTTAAAATGACTAGTTTATTTTTCTTCCAGTGTCTTTCTGAACTTTCGTGATTCAGCATGTCAAGCTACAGACCATGTGAACTTCTGCAGTACAGAAAATAGTATGCCTGTACCCAAAAGGACAAATTAATGCCAAAATTATAAATTGCTTCCCAAGTATGAAGATAACATGGGTATCAGCCTTAGATGAAATAAACACTAATTTTGTCCGTGTTACTCATGCCGCACGCCATGGGAAGAGCAATCTCCTAATGGAAAAAGCACAGTATTAATAGCTGAGGTATTTGACTTCAGTTTTTCTGTTCAGCTTCATACTTCTAGTACGGGCTTAGGTAAGTAACTCTGTGTCAGTTTTCCCAGGATAAAAATGGGTATGTCTCCTTGCATTGCAATACTACGAAGATAGTAAATTTGAGTTCTGAGTCGAGGACAGATAACATTTTTTTGTTTGACTTAGAAATGTAGCTGATAATGAAGAATGGGTAAAAATCTCTTATGCTGCTGCAATATACCATTTGCAGCTTACTGCTCTTCTGCTAGTGCAGAGTTTTTTGTCAGTAAGTTTTATGTAATGCATGTACGTGTACCTGGTGTTAGATCTGTATGCATATATGCACACATATGCAATGTTTATTCTAATTTTTATATACTGTATTTTTACCTGTACAGCTTTTGTACTTATACCATTTTGAAGTACAAGACTAATATTTTGTGTATGTCCAGATGAAACATTTAATGTCAGTTTAGTCGTCAGTCTAAGCACTTTCTTCCTACGTATATAATATACAACATACTGAGGGAAAGCGCTTTAGGGTGCGGATGCATCTGAACTCTGTTGAGACATAAATAATCATCAGTACTTGACTTTGCCAGAGCCTTCCCTCAAGAGACAGCACAAGCCACCTACGTGGGTTATCCCAGTACCATATTCAAGTCTGTAGTCTTAGACCAACTTCCAAAATTTCCTGCACAGTCAGTGGGAAGAGGTTTATATTAAAAAAATCTAACCCCCCCCCCAAAACCACACAAAAATACAACAAGCACGATCCAATACATCAGCTTAGGACCAGCTGGATTCCTTGTCATGTAGCTGATCAGAGTTTTTCTCTGGAAGCACTCACCCTCCACTGATGATTTCAGGAGCCTGTATTTCGAAGTCAGATATTTTCCAGATACCATTAAGGTTAAGAGTATCTTTTCCATTTAATACAATGTCTTCTTGACGATGTGATCATTTCTGTAGTTCCTTGTTTGCAACAAGCAGGTAATATTAACTGCAAAGGAGAATTTTGAGGCTAAGTACATTGGTGTATGGAAAACTAAAGTTACAAAACCAGTATGAATGTCCGGCTTGGAGGCAAATTTTTCTCATTTCCTCTCTTATTAGTCAGTAAGAAGCACCTGTAAGTACTGATAAACAGGTGAGAAATGTAACAAGATAATGATGAGGAGCAGTAGGATGAGCAAGCCCAAACTCATAAAAAATAGTGAGTCTGGTTATTTTAGGGTATGTAGTTTTTCAATAATGAGTAAGGGCTGAGAGGCATTCTCCATGCCTGTGAGCGAGGCAGGACAGAATCCGTCAGGACCTGCAGCAGGGTGCATGCGTACCTGGGGCAATGTTCTAGCTGCGGGAGTGAACGGCAGCGGCTTCCTGTGGAAGGGAAAATGGGTGCTAGTAAGCAGAAAGAATTAATAATATATAGCCTGAAGAAGAGGGATCCATGTCAAATTTGCTGCCTGTGTTATAACTGTACGTGCCAGGCAAGAAGCTGATGGTCTGTCTGGTGGTCAGAAATGAAGTTCTGGTGAAGTACGAAGAGCTCTGTTTGAAACAGGCTGAGCTGCAGCTCAAAACTAGGTTCATGGGATTAGATTATCAAACAGACAAAATAGAAGAAAATCAGTCTAGAGTAGAGAAAGCAGCTAATAACGATAATTAAATTTAAAAATGAAGATGGTTGCAGACAAAGCAGAGAGGAGAATGTGAACCAAGAGTCTTCTAGAAGCCCATAGGGAAATATGGAGACATAATGAACAATGAAAAAGA
>NW_010534156.1:27987-63905 GCF_000687285.1 Phaethon lepturus | reverse complement strand
AAGGGAGGGTGAGGGGGGGGGGAGGGATAATCACAGAAAGACAAAAACGTTAACAAAAAAAGAGACAATGAAGATACTGAAGACATCTTACAGGTTGTGACAAGATACTGAGTCAGCCTGTATCCTGAAGAGGAGCTGTCAGCAACAGTTTTAAATTGAGAAAACAAACAGGGTTTCAATCTCCATATAATTATACCTTAGAATGCTAATTACAAGAGAGTAGAGAACTTTACATTGAGAATGCAGATTTGCCAGGTGAAAAATAATGCAGTCTGAATCAAATCCCTTCTCCCTGTTGGATCATATTTCCTGAAAACAGAGACTAAAGAAATTATTCATAATATGAAAAGACTCAGTGCTATACTAGATAAAATGAAAGGAATCCTCCTGATTCCATGGTTCAGGCATTGAGCAGAGGGTTTATTTTCTACATTTGGCTCAAAATGCAAAAATCTTAACGTTTAAACACCTTGGTGAAAACCTGTTGGAAAGTTTCTTTGCGAACTGCCTTCCCCCCCCCCCCCAAATAATAACTCAATTTGCAAAAAAAAAAAAATTAAATCAAGCCCCTTTCAGTTAGTTCCTTATTTACCTCACTGTTGTGGTGTGTTTTTTTTAATGTTCTCAGAGTTTCCTCCATGGACAAGCTATGGGGAGTTTACTTCGCTTGGCATAATTATTTGTCAGTAACTCAGTTTATAAAATATATGTAATCTGTCGTTCTGACACCGAAAAGTCAGCAAGAAAATCCTCTAACACTTAGGTTGAAGTTTTAGAAGGCAGACGTTCTTTATTGCAGCGCTGGGCAGCACTGGGGATTGCTCCACCGTGAGTGCTCCAACGCGTTAGTGAAGCACATCGGTTCATACACAGAAAAATCATACATCTTTATCACATTTCCTGGAGAGGCCAGTCTTACGGTGATGGGCTCCTGGAATTCATTTACATAGTCCAAGCATGCGCAGTAAAATTAGGGTTAGGGTCTTTTCACCCTTAGGTGGTCGTCCATAGTCTTCCTCACAATGGTAGAAGGGGGTCAGTTTAAACTAGTTCTTTGGTGCTTATCTCGGCCCAAATGTCCTGAGTTCCTGTTATCAGGAAGGCTAATGAGCTTGCTCAAGGTCAGTTTAATCTTGTCAGGCAAGAAGTTACATGTTTAAGGTCTTAGCCAGTTTATTTATTATTTACTATTTAACGCTTTCAATTCTGCATCTGTAACAAAGTCCTTCATGCTCCTTAAAAGAATAAGGGTCCAGATTCATCCTAATGCAATTTTATTGGCTTATACTTCACTGAAGCTTGATGTGTAGACAACAGCACAGATTTAGCCCGAGTCATTTTTTTATGATATTCCTGCAAAACATTCACTCACTGCAGTGGAGGCAACGATACAGCAGCAAAAATGAGGTCCCTGAGAGAGAGAAACAAATTCAGGCAATTGAACTTAAAACTCGTTAAGAGAACACGTTAGTGGGTCCCTCCTCTTTCCAAATGCCCATCTTCTGCTGGCACTGAAATACCTGACAGACGTTCGTGATACAGCTCGTTGTGAATCAGGATCCAGATGTCACTTCTTTCTTCTGGAAACTTTGGTTCCAATTTTACCTGTCAGAGAGTAGCATAAGCTGACACGAGTGATGTCACACGGAAGTTGAGCAATGTAAGCGAAGAGCTAGGCTAACCAGGTCAGTGAACTTCAGATACTGCTGGGAGGAGAACTGTTTGGAGCATTGCAGGTATCAACGGCGACGGCATTACTGCCTCGTAACCTCAGCAAATTAGCCTCCAGATTTTGAAGAGGTCGGTGCCTGCTATTAATACAACGGGGATTTACAGCCTTCACATTTTTTCCTTAAGTTTTTATACTGTTCTTCTTAAGATCAAAAGGCACACCAAGAGGTGTATTGTAACAAGAATGAACAGACTGACTGTGTATTTACTTAGTGCTTTGATTTCTAGACTTGAACACAAAAGAAAATGGTACGTGAGGCCATTGGGGATTTGAGTCAGGTGGAATGCTAGTGTCTAGAGACAGGAAAATATTTTGTTCCCTCAGTCACTTGAAAAAAAAAATCTAAGGAAAGGCCTGCAGGCTAAAACATCTTTTCTTCTGTTCAGCCTCAAATGAGGGGAAAATAGGAAACAGCAGGTAGCAAAGGAAAAGTTAGAATATAAATAGTCCAGCAAGCTCTTATTTTAATTACAGATGTACATTCTTCATGAAAGCTATAGCAAAACCACACAGCGCAAAGACACCAAAATAGTACAGATGGCTTTTGTCATTATCTGTGTTGTGGCTGGATCATAAGATGTCTACTACAAAGATGCTTTTTTTTTTTTTAATTGCACTTATCCATCTCTGCCACAATCTGAGAGTTTCCAGAATACTTCTCCTACACGCTTTCCAAGATCTTGTCTTACTAATTTGAGTGTTTTAATGGTAGGTGACTACCACTGGATGGTTTTCCGAAGAGGAACCCAGGGAACAGCAGTGCAGTAGAGCAGGCTCATAACTGGCTGAAAGTGCTTTAGCAGCTTCTTAGGGCCTACTGTTTACAGCTCGTTAAATATAGTAGGTTTTATATATTACTTATAAAATTATTATGTAGTATAATAGTTTTCTTTCTCAAAATGCTTCCTCTTTACCAGTGATGTCAGGGAGTTTTTAAGAACTTTAGTGAACTTTGTAAGCAGGCCTAAATTTCCGATGCTAATTGTCCAATTTCATGTTTGCAAAGCAGAGTAGACGTCAGGATAACAAGCAAAACTAATACTTCAATAATAGACAAAAAAAAATAAGCGCAGACATGAATATTTTCCAAATAATCCTTGTGGATTGAAGGCACAAGTCTTTTATGTAAGTACACGTATTCACTTACGGGTAAAAGATGATGATAATGTGTATTAATCTGATAGATCTCTTACTACATTTTGCTGCTTCCTCAGCTGTACAGCTGCAATTGTTTGGGGGATCATGTAATCAGGGAGAAGATCTCTGAAAAGGAAGAGAGATGGGAAATCATTAGCCTAGATGATTTTAATGTAAAGACCCCAAACACTGATGATTTCTTTTAAAGCAGATAAGCATGGCAATGTCAAACAACTATAAATGCCCACAGTGGTTTTTACTAGTCTGGTTTTATATTTATTTTTATCTTCAGTGATGATTCCTGGTCCCATTTCATTCTCCTCTCTCATTCTCTTCTGAGTTGGTACTTCACTTGTTTTCAGTCTACCCACTAACTATTGCTTTTGCAGAATTTCTCTCTGTATTTTCAATATAAATCTGTCTTGAACAAACACTAGAAATGAAAATGTTCATTTTATCCCAGGATAGAAACTTTTCTCTGTTGGATGCTTTCATTTGACTTACCGCCTCCTGAGGCTGTAACACATTTTGACAATTGTTCTAATTCCAATCTCTAAAAAAAAAAGAAACTATTCCACTGTGATTGACAGTGGAAACTCTGCAGTTCATTTCAGAGCTGCAGGTAATTAGTCAGTCATTACAGTGTGCTTCAGTAGATGGCAGAACTTAGTGCTGTTTTCCAAGCCACCCAGTCATAAGGGCAGGACTACAATGTGTCATTTGCCAACGCTTGCAAAATGAAAAAGCTTTCAGTTTACTGTGATATAAGAAAAAATGAACCTTTACAGTAAGCTCTGTGTTTTAATGCTGGATCACCTCAGAAACTGCTATCAAACTGTGCTTTGACCACAGCAGGGGAGCATTTGATTAACTAACAACAAGAAAGAATGCAGCAAACAATTAGACATCAAAGATGACAGCTTTCTGACAGCATTTATTGAACAGTGATTAATGAATGACATAAATGAGGGATGTATAACCTCCAGGATATTTAAGAGGGCTAATCAAGTATCATGAGATGAAGTTCAAAAGAGTCATTAATTGGTAAAAATAAAAAGCAGGAACTTTAAAAATATGATTAAAATCTCACATTTGCTCTGGTTTAAAATTCTATCTCATAGGGTGACATAACTAATATTCCTATTGCAACTTTCTTTTTTAATGGAAAGATCTCAGTTTTTGAGAGAAGATTTTTAATGTTTATTTCAATAAGCATTACAAGAACTTTTAAAATACTGTCCATGTTTGTTTTTTTTTAAAAAAAGTCCTTATTAACTATCTTTATTTTTTACCATAACTAGTTACTGTTGTATTTTCAATGGCAAACTGAAGAGTTTAAGGAAGAGCAGAAATATTAGCAACACCAAGGGTCCGTAACAAGGAGAGAGGTAATTGAATATTGTTACCACTTAAGCAACCTTTTTTGTGCCCTTGGTTTGTCACCTATAACTAATGGCCCAGATGTGTATGTCGCATATTCATTGCAATCAGATGCAATGTTCAGACCAGTGCTAATCCTCTAGTTTGCTTATACTTCTCTCATGCACTGCAAAATCCCACTTGTACTGGCCAAAGTATGATGTTGTGGTCGTGATGTGGTCAGAAGCTCAAAACTGTGAGAAAAGTAAAGCTTGCCAGTTTTATGTGCTGTTTTATGTTAGCTAAGGCCAACGTGAGGGAGCTAAGGCTGACATTAGGGCGCGTCACACACAGGTCTAGTGGAATTCACCATTCTGAATTAGGCACATAGGTTTCTTTTTCCAGGGAGGAAGAGCTGGTAACACACTCGATGGAAGCCAGCGTGGTAAGTGGTGGGCTGTGCAATCTGCATAAAGAATGGCAAGTGCTGGGCACCGAGGTTTGTCTCGGTCTTAACCAATTTCTTGGCGTTGAACAAGGCACCCATCCACAGCTGGAGCAAGGCACGGGCAGTCCTGTTCTCACAGAAGGTGGCCACTAGAAGCCCTCTGCTCCCCTTTGCAATAGCACAAAAATGAGGACAGTCGCTGGGATTAGAAGAGATCAGATTCAGCTCCCTCCTCTGCCTACAGGGACTGTTAAATCTCTCAGAAGAGTCCTAATTAGTGTGCTGTGAAGTGTTCTATGGAAGAGTGCTCTTGGTCGCTCCTGATGTTATTGCATTTGGCATTAAATAATTAAATCTTTGCTGGAGAAAAGATGCAAGGGAAAGGCGGGGGACAGGAGGGGGGGAGAGAGAGAGCAAACCAACTTGAATTTTAAGCATAATGTCCAAGAAATTCAGACTTATATTCTCATTCCTATAAATACTCCAACATTTCGCACTATGTAGTCATTGAAGGAGGGAACATGCACCTCCCCATCCCAAGTAGCTCCCTATCCACTAGACAAATCAGATTTTCTTTTAATTAAATGCTAAGAGATTTTGGGGAGACTCACAGAATGTCTGTTGTTGCACGTGCTCGTAGCACTTCTTTCCTGCAGGGAGGGTCAGACACCTTCACTGAGCAGAAATGTGTTAGTGTCCCTGAGTAGCTGGGCTTGGAGATAAATCCTTTCAGCTAGCTTGCTGAAGAGTGCAAGGCATCTAGGAGGGAGAGATTTATATATGTGATCTTGATGCTTCTGAAGTGAAAGCTTAACATGTGACAAGGCAGATGTATGGCTGAAGTATTTAATTTGATTAGGGAGCTGTAAAACAGAGGTTTGTATGAGTGCTCCTGTGTCTTTGCTATGTGAGATTACTACATTGTCATTCTTATTTGGGACGTGACAACAGATGGAAAAGAGTTGCTCTATTTGATGTCGATCATGTTTGTGACTGAATGACCTATATAGTTCTCCTGAACTATATACAGCTACTTAAAACCATACAAATTGTACTGTTCAGGGTGGGGGGAAGGGTTCCGCTGTGAGTGAGAATTTTTTCTGGTTTTAATGCTGGGTAGTAATATTTTTTGTACGTGCATCTACTTACAAAACATACTAGAAGGATGTGCTTGGGAAACAACTTTTTTGGTGACAATTGTTTAATTTTGTGTGTGGTCTCCATAGATGATAGCCTAAGTATATGTAGTTATCAGAAACTGCATATTGAGACAGTGATTAATACATTCAATAATTGTTCTTTCTGGGCTTTTTGTATTGCTTTAATAGGACAAAGTGATACCTGAAGTTAATATTTTTCTGTTTGAGATGTAATATGTAATCTAGTAATAAGAAGTTATCTTGTATCATTCCAAGACAGTAAGCTTTCTGCATTTATCAAAAGTTTTGAGGGATTGAGAAAAGAAAGATCTTTTCTTGAGACTTCTAGCATTGCCTCAGTCAGGCTAAAAACAATGTTTCACTGCTGTTAAGCCCAGGAAAAGGCGGTTATAATTAGTAATGTTAACCGAAGGCTTTCAAAGACTCCGTTACAGTCTGAGGCGGCTTCAGGGGTTACGGAGGGCAAGGTCACAGCTTCCAGTGTTATGATCCTATTAGTACAGACCACTTAAGCTAATCTGTGCTGTGTTAAGACTAAGTTAACACCAGTGCTCAGACACGGTGTTGAAAGTTCAATAGGCAGCACTTAAGAGTTGATGCGACCTCGGAGCTTCTGCCCGGCACAAAAAGCCTCCCTGGCAATGACTGATACCCGTGCCTAATCAGTGCTCTGGCTGCAGGGGCACCACCACGGCTTGGACGAGAACTTGCTGTACAGCACTGCTACTTGTGCTGTTTGTGGCTAGATACTCAAAGTACCAAATATGCTCTCTCCTACTGAGCTACCTGGCTTGAGTCTGGCTGGAAATCAAAGTCCATGCATCTTGCTAGACTCATATATACAGATTTATATTTGAACGTAATAATGTTCTCGATGTGGTGTATGCTCTTCGCTCCCTCATTATCCCAAAGGAGGGTTCATTTCAGTGATGAAGGAAATTATCTCTCTGTATAATTGTATTTTTTGGTATTCCTGTGACTCAAAGGCACAATATAAGTGCAAAATAGAAATTTAATATTTTGACCTAAGGTGACAAATACAAAGGAAAGTTATTAAGCTCCTATTCGTTTGAATTCTAGCCAATGTCGTATGGTGATATTCTCTGTCTGCAGCTGTGTTGTAGAAACCAGATGGCACTGCAAAGCTTTACATTTTGCCCACTCTGTATCTGTGATGCTGCGTGAAATTCAGCTACCGTTATATTATGAGGACAGTCTTCTGCAGTCATCTGGAGTGGAAGAATAGGAAGCTTCCAAACTTGAAGGAAAAATGAGCTTAAATGCTGTGGCTCCAGAGAGTGATGATGATCCCTTCCAGTCTTAATACTGCAATGCATCTTTACTTTCAGAAGTTAATATTGTGGTAAAGAGGTTATGTTTAACTGAAACTAGCACTCAGTGTGGTCATTGCAGAATTTACTGTCTTTGGGTTGTACTAGTTGTGAGAATCTTTCACGTCAAGACATGATACAGGTACTACTCCGCAGCCTGCAGTGCTCTCTGCTCATCGGACCAAGATCCCCACTGTTCTGCCTCTCTTAAAAAGGGCTGCTCCTTGACTTGGATGTTTCTCCAGGCCCTTACATGTGTTACACGTTTGTTCTACATGGGTTGTCTAAAGAAACACCTGTCACAGCAAACTGCTGCATCATCTCAAGACTCAGTTATGGCAATAGCTTTTCAACATCCCCTGTCTTGACAACTGCCATGTACATGTTTCTTTGACGTCTCTGGGAAGTTGGTCTTTCATGTGTCCTAATGCTTGTAACACCTCAGTCTTGGCATTGTTTCACTGCTGCCTCCTGGTTGTGAGCTGAATAAGAAACTGCATTTCTTGTCTGTTTCCCTGTCTGCCTCTTTCTAATTATTCATTGCCTTTTTTAATTGAACTGCAGGATCTTTACATCAATGATTATGCCTATCACATCATACCTTGAGCAATGATAGAAAAAAATTATGGAAGAACAACTTTTAAGTGAACTTGGAAAACAAAGTGATGAACAAAAATATTTCTTTTTTTTTTTTTTTCCAAGATGGGGTAAACAGTACAGATTAAACCACTATCTCGCTTAGTTAATAAGCTAGTCACATATGTAAAGCTCAGCTATACTGACATTTGTTATAATCAGATTATTAGAATACAGCAGATTTTAAATGCAATGTCAGTGACTCACTGAGCCATGAAATAGAGTATGTCAAGCTCTGGCCATGCTCTCTGCTTCCACTGCTCACCTCTCTAGTGTGTATGAATCTCAACACCGGACTCTTGGGCTGGTGGGCTGCTGAGCAGGAGCAGGCTGTTAAGTATAAATCTGCAATTTATACTAGTCCATAAACTGACTGCTCGGACCTCTTGGCTTTCTTCTTATTTTTTTTTTTCATTCTGCAGTAATCCAAGTACCTTTTCCTAAGATCTCCAAACTTAAGACACCGGTTTTTCTTCTGGATTTCAAAGCATATCACTCTGAGAGGTTTTTCTTTTATTACTGCACTTATTCTACTGCTGCATATTTCTGGAAACTCCTTAAAAGTGCAGAGATTTAACTTCCGCTAAGAGCTTTTGCTAAAAGTGACAGTGGCACTTGCACAAAGATGTCTATCTCTGTTCTCCCCGAAATTGGATGTTATCATCTAGGTCTATAAACATAAAACCACCACATGAGAGAGAAATTAAGCTTGATATTGCCTGAAAACTACCATTTTGTCTTCATTTTATCTATTTATCCTGCATAAGTAGTTTCATGACATCTTTGGAGAAGGGCCATTTTTCTCAGCAGAAGCTATACGTGTTTGCGAGAGAAGTAATGACACATAAATCACCTTTCCTCTCCTGCAGCCACTTCTTTTCCACTGAAAGTTCAAGGCTCTGCTTTCTACTTGTGTAAGTGTGAGGAGTTACACCAGCAGAAGTTGGTATCTATTTACAAAATCTGTAAGTACACTGATTTTACTCATTACCTATCTCAAAACTTGCATTCATTCTCACACCAACATACTCAAGCAGAGAGATGTGCGTGCCCAAATAGTCTGTTCAGGATCACCCGTGCTTGTCACAAGGCAAAATACATCAACTATTGAATCCTGTCTTGCATCCCATCATGTCCCCGTTCTTGTGTGGCAACAGCAAACTCATTCTTGGACTTTCAGGCTCTTTGGAGTCCACAGTTGTTGTGGAGTGGGCCTTTGCTTCTGAACCTTGCCTGCATTAGTCACCATAAATCGCAGGCAAGGCTGCTGTCTTGTTGTCTCGCTCCTGTTTAAGACAGACCCGTCTATATGACAACAGTCTGTTTTCCTGAGGTAACTAGAAAAGGAGCAGGCTACGTGGCATGCTGCAACCTTGATGCTATTGCTCTGCCTGCAGAATGCAGGGTCTTCTGCATATGAAGTCTGTGGCCATGGTCGTATCAGAATGCAGGATTTCTGTTTTTGACAAAAGCAGCACGTTCCTCATTTTATTGTTGCATATAGTTTCCTCTGTTATGACTAGAGGACATTCTATTCAAGTCTTGTTCTGTTGCTTCATCTGGTGCTTACATACACACATTTCTATTCGTACTTCATACCAATCTTCGTACTTCTATTACAAGTCTTTCAAAGGACACTTAAGCAATGTGCTGAACTGAGCAAATTCAATGGCATTAACTTATTAGCATTGTTAAATGCATTAGATGTCAACCCTGAGATACCACCAGTTTTATAGATATTGCCCTCCAGAATACAGTAACAATGAACTGTGCTAAATATGTAACTCACCTAGATTGTGGCCTATAGCAGCTATGCTTGTCCTTTCCTTCTGTAATTGCCATTTTCCCTTTAAAAATTAAAGTCCCAGCTATATTTTTTCTTTTATGCTTATCATAATTTTGTGCTGACGACTTCTGGAAGACATGGAGACTTTTGGAAAACACAGTTATCCAAATGGTAGTAAAAGGTAATCACAGGATCATTAAGGTTGGAAAAGACCTTTAAGATCATCAAGGCCAACCATCAACACAACACCACCATGCCCACTAAACCATGTCCTGAAGTGCCACGTCTACATGTTGAACACTTCCAGTGATGGTGACTCCAACACTTCCCTGGGCAGCCTGTTCCAATGCTTGACCACTCTTTCAGTAAAGAAATTTTTCCTAATATCCAATCTAAACCTCCCCTGGCGCAACTTGAGGCCATTTCCTCTTGTTCTATAGCTAGTTACTTGGGAGAAGAGACCAACACCCACCTCACCACAACCCCCTTTCAGGTAGGTGTAAAGAGTAATGCACGAGTTCAGCCTTCTGCATTGCTACTTCTTTTACCTGCAACATTCTCAAGCTTGCTGCAGTATCTTTAAGGAAGTAAGCTAATTTAATTGCAAAGTCAATGTTAAATGAATTTATAAATCATGCACACTTCGCACAAGTATCATCTTCCATGAACTTGAATTGTCATGTTAATTCAGCTTTATCCTAAAGGGTTTTGAGAGTGATAATCTGATTTTCTCATCTATTTTCATGTGTAATAGAGAAACAGAGATGACGAACTACTGGCCTGGAGCACAAAATCCTTCAAATGCATAAAATATTTCAGGAATCTTAAAATATAGTGAGCTCAATGTTTTCTTTTTAAAAAATATATTCAAAATGAATACCTGAAAAATATGCTTCATAATGAAAAGAGATATGAAGTGATTGCCTAGAGAATAACTTATAAAGATGACTTTTACCCTTCAACTCATGCTCTGTACTGACCATTTTTGTCACATATTAGTTTCCAAGTGGATTTTGGTGCCAATAAATAATGAGTCTTTGAAACGGCTAGAAGAAAATCTTGCTCCTTGGAATAAAGAACACTTTTTTACAGAATCCCCTCCACCTCCCAGACTTATTCTGGAAGCAATCTGCAAGTACAGTGGATAACCCACTCAAATTCGAATGGGCAATCAGTCATAAGCTTGTCTGAATGCCCAAGGGGGCTGATATGCTTCTTGGTTATTTGAAGAAAAGACTATTAAATAGAAAAATTCCAGTAGCTTTTCATTTAACATCACTGTGATAATAACAGGAGTAACATGTCTGGTTCTGCCAGCTGTATACTTGATTAAGGTGCACATACAAATGACAGAAATGTGTGCAACACATTTAGGGTGTTTTCTGCTGCACTCCTGAGTCATCTCACAGTCTGGGAAAGCATAGAAGCTTGGGGTAATGTCAGAGCTCAAGAGAAGCAAATCTATACGTTTCCTGGGAAGATCCTGAGAATATGAACATTGATGACTATGCAAACTGGGTGCGTACCAACCGAGAAATAGCAGAGGGAAGGTGCATGTAAGGAGGAGTTATCCTATCGAACAGATTTCTGTTCCAGTGGTGTTTGCCCATTTCACAGCAACCTATTGCTGTAGAGACACTCTTGAAACTCAGTAAAGCCACTGTGTATGGCTAGGAAGGCTTACAAATTAATCTGAGCACCAGCTCTACTGAAAACAAAGCTGGCTTTCATAGAGCATGTGGAAACTGAGCATTCCAATACTGGCATTCTGAGAGAGATTACAACACTAGGTAGAGTGTTCTCAAGAATATTTGATAGCACAGTATAGAAAGAAGTGTGTCTTCAAAAACTGGATCAGACCTTACAACATTGGGTGTGTCATACTATTCATTCTCTTTCATACTCTTGGCTGTGAGGAGATGGTACAAGATCAGTGAAACTTTCCATGTGTTCTGCAAAGTAGGTGGTTCGTGGCATCTTTATGTCATGTTATATGTTGAATAAGCCACCATGGGAACAATTTTCTAAATATTTTGGTAGATTCTCCATCATCAGTAACTATATAAAAAAAAAAGTGTTTTGGTTTTCTTTGAAATGTCCTAGTTAAGCAGGAATTAATTCAAGAAGATCCATTGGTTTGAGATGAGCATGAGGCTCTTAGACATCATAATCATAGAACCACAGAATCTTTGGGCTGGAAGGGACCTTTAAGGTCATCTAGTCCAACCCCCCTGCAATGAGCAGGGACATCATCAACTCGATCAGGTTGCTCAGAGCCCCATCCAACCTGACCTGGGATGTTTCCAGGGATGGGGCGTCTACCACCTCTCGGGGAAACCTGTGCCAGGGTTTCACCACCCTCATTGGCAAAAATGTCTTCCTTAGAGCTAGTCTAAATCTACCCTCTTCTACTTTAAAACCATTACCCCTTGTCCTATCACAGCAGACCCTGGTAAAAAGTCTGTCCCCATCTTTGCTATAGGTCCCCTTGAAGTACTGGCAGGCTGCAATAAGGTCTCCCCTCCTCTTCTGCAGGCTGAGCAACCCCAACTCTCTCAGCCTGCCCTCACAGGAGAGGTGTTCCAGCCCTCTGATCATTTTTGTGGCCTCCTCTGGACCCGCTCCAACAGGTCCTTGTCTTGCCTGCGCTGAGGGCTCCAGAGCTGGACGCAGCACTGCAGGGGGGTCTCCCCAGAGCAGAGCAGAGGGGCAAAATCCCCTCCCTTGACCTGCTGGCCACGCTTCTTCTGATGCAGCCCAGCATACGCTTGGCCTTCTGGGCTGCGAGCACATTTAGCCGGCTCATGTCCAGCTTTTTGTCCACCAGTCCTCCCAAGTCCTTCTCGTCAGGGCTGCTCTCAATCCCTTCATCCCGCAGCCTGTATTGATGCCACGGGTTTCCCCAACCCTGCACTTGGCCTTGTTGAACCTTGTGATTTTCATACATGGTCCTCTCTGGATTTAAAATCTTTGAATCTTGACTCATGCATTCTTGAACATGTTGCCCTTCTGTGTCAACTACCATACAGCTGTCAGTAGGATTCCAAGATGAAAGGGACTAAAATTTCTTCTGGCCAGAGCTGTGTGTTAGGAGAACACTGAAAAGGTAGCTTGTATTTTGTCACATGAAGGAATTCCTCTGTTTCTTGCCTCCTGCACAATACACTAAAATGGTTCCTTGTTAACTGTTGTACTGAGAAAAATTTCCTTTCCTGGTGTTTTAATCTGTTTATAACAGGCAGGACGGTTGCGCACATTTTGTCTTTTGTGATAAGGATAACATTTCTGTGTTAATGGTGGAGGGACATGATTCTCTAAGTTTCCATAGGTCAGCTTTGTCTCTTCTATTTTGACATTTAAATAAGAATGCCATTTATGTGCAGAATTCTGCTTGCCAAGGAAGAAGAATGCCAAAGACTTGCCTACAAAGACCCAGTATCTATGTTCAGACATGCATATTTTAGATGCCATGCTCTTAATTCTAACTGAGATTCTGTTGCTGTTAAAAAAATAAATAATTAACTCTAGTGCCCTCGTATCTGTCTCTCTTCCAGCCTTTTTTTTTTGATAGTAAAGAGTACTATAAATGATAGCTGAATCTGGTAATTAGACAAGACTTCCCTTTTCTGTCCTGCTCTTTTTTTTGCTGTAATGCACTTTGTCTGTTTACTGGCTTGAGGTCCCTTCCCCCTGTGAGACTTATCTTTTTAATGGCAGTCATTTTTAACATGCACAATTTTTCTGTAAGCATGACATTCAGTATCTCTATAATAACAATCATTTGGCTTATGATTTAAACTATTACAGCAGTGTACCATGCTGTGAGACTCAAATGCTGGCTTCAGTTTTACATTGTTTACTTTCCTATCAGCATGTTGACAGTTCATAACTCTTGGCTACTTCCACATTGACTGCAATTTCTGTAAAGCTCTAGTGGAAATAAAGAACTCCATCAGACAATTGATTTTTTAGATTACTTGCCTAAGTGTGCTGTAGACTTGGTAATCTTCTAGTAAAACACTGAACTAGATAGTCATTCTAACATGGCATGAGTTTGCTAGTAAAGGGTGAAATAGGTGTAACATCATCTTTTAAAACATATCTTATGTGTAACAAAGATCAATGAAAACCTTTAAACAAATGTCAAATATGAGATGGGATATATTAAGTACTAAACTAGTATACCAACTGGTGGCTGACTGATTTTTTTCGTTTCCTTGCTCCATCGTTCCCCTCTCCCTCCATGAAGAATACTGCTCCATTGGAGGGTGGCTTCTTTACTTGAACATTTAGCCATGATGCTCTTTGAGAGTGAAGAAAACAGAAGGGTCTGGTTTAGAGGAGATGGTTTTATTTGGATTAGTGGAATTTATTTTGATTATCTATCTAATGGGTCTACAGAGACCTTTGTTCCCTGCAATAATTTTACCTATTTGTCCTGCTCTTCAGTTTTCCAACTAAATCTCTGTAGCCAGCCCAGCCAGCAGGAACATGAGAGTGCATTGCTAAGAAAACTCATCCTAGTGCAAATGGACTGCGAAAACTGAGCACAAAGAACTCTTCAATATGAGCAAACAACTAAGGTTTTGTTTTTCAAGAGGTTTAGAACTTGGATAAATTGAATAGAGTTTTTTACAGTTGTTTCTCAAGTCATATCTCTGCCATAAGATTCTCAGCCACATTTTGAATCCTGTCCTATTTCAAATAAAATATATACAAATTTTTTACATGGAAAGTAATTATTTTTCAAAGATGTCCAACCTGAGGTGTACATACATTTAGCTTGGACAATGTTTTCTGAGGCAGACAGTTTCTGGTCTGTATATTTAAATGTTAATGAGCCTTCCTTATAAAATACACACTAGTATTCTGGTCTTCTATACATGCAAGTGTAAGTGTTGGTATAGATCAAAAATATACATTAAAGATGAAAATATTTGTTGTTCTCATACTTATTTTACTATGCACTTTTATTTCCTTTCACAATTAGAGTTTGTTTCTTTTGTGGCAACTGTTTGCTATTAAAATGGAAAATAGAATGAAGGAGAACTTTTTGTCTTAAGGATGGCTGAATCTGCCTGTCACAAGCAGTGCGGAGTCAGAACTTGTTTTATGGAAAGATACATTTATTTAGTAAAATCTCATTTTCCAGGCTTTAATACTAATGAGGTGGTGAGTTTATACTTTCAGATACTACTAATGACTTATTAGTATGTTATGCTATGCGCAAGTACAGCGTTACCTGCTTGCACAAATATACCGCAAGTTTGCCTTGCTTATATTTAAGCTTAAGGAATCGTGTGATTATACCAATTTTAAAAAAACATTTCCAGTGTGTTTAGTTGTAGATAAAAAGCTTGAGATTGTGTTTTGAGTATTTATCTGAAAGGCTTAAAACCTAGAGAAGTTAGCTATATTTCAAAATTATTTTAAATAAATCTTCTGTTGGGAAACTGACTGAAAATTTCTGAGTGACTGGAGGTGTAGTGTACTTTTTGCATCTGGCAAATATTGTTCATAATGAATGGACATGTACCTGGATCTTTTCGGATTGCAGAGGCAGGGTGGGTGGATTTCATTTGTGTTCTGTTTTTTGTTAGAGGGCACCATGCCCATTTTTGATGTCTGGAGGTGAAAATGTTTGGGGTGGGGGGTTCAGTTTCTTAACTTCCATATTAGCGTTTCAGTGAAGTTGTACAGTATAAATTGATGACACCTTTTAAAGAATATTTTATACTATTTTACAATTTGGATCATGCTAGTTAGAAATATTTCTAAACTCTAGTTCCCATTTATCTTGTATTCTAACATCTGAATTCATACACTTGTAAAAGTGGGTAGGAGGGGAGGGTAGGAGAGAAACTATTCTTGAAACATTTTTCTTCCACTTGGAGTTTGCCTTTGCTTTTCGTCTTGAAATTAAAATTGATGGACAGAGAATAATTTGTGTTAATGCAGCTATTATTCAGTTTGAAAGATGACTAACAGGAAGATACTGCTCTTAGCTGGGGAACAAAGGGTGACGAATGTCATTCTGCACATCAAGTTTTCCCAACACTGCCTCTGAAGCAGACGGTATACTAGCTTAACAAAAAAAGAAAGAAAAAAAGAGCATTTGAACCAGTACAGTGTCAATATGCTAGAACAGTCGCTTAAACCTCTTCTCATCTGTGATAAGGACATCAATAATAGTCATTGTCAACCTTCATTAAGTTCAGATCTTCCATTTTCATGTCCCTCAGGATGTTTTTCATTGATATTTTCCCTGGAAAGAGAAAAGGTCCTACATCAAGCTAGTGTATAAAGCTTGATTCCTTTCCTCAGGGCTCTTAGTACAAAAGAAACAAATTATTTTAATTACTCGCTTTCTGTTAGGGTTTTTTTATTATTATTATTTGGTTCATTGGTTGGTTTTTCTTTTGAGTTCTTCTTGGGTGTTTAACCAGTTTCTAGATGCAGAAGAGCTCTTGCTTATTAAATCCACATAATAAAGTCTAAGAAAATGGGAATGTTCCACTTGCAAACAAATAAAAAGGAAGATGTCAAGAAAATTAGATCCATGCTTCCCTTTCTCCAGGGATTTGTCTAAACATTGTTGCTGATATTCCCTAGTTTACTTATGTTTTGAGTTAGTTTTTTAGATTCTCATTAGACCTTGCAGGTTAAGTTGCCAGTGACCAGCAACACGTGAGTTCTTTAGGTTCTCTTCAGAAGACAACCAGAAAGATAAAATTCCTGAATCTGGATTGAGTCTGAAGTCCTTTTAAGCATGAGAGGTAGGTGGTTTGGAGTATGAATGTTGATATATTCAAAAATAAGTGACTTAGCTCACTACTTAACTTTTATTGAAGGAAGATAATGAATTTAGAAATAATTTCCTTCAGTATTATGTACTTTTCAGCGCTCTCAGCAGTTCTTTCCAATATGAGGAGAACATAGACCATGTCAGAGGAGGAAGGCTCACATGTTCAACATTGCTACAATTAACAAGGGATTGTATATGTTGTATCTGAAGTTTTAGGAGTCCATGACTTGAATTGTTACTCCTTTTGACATTTTTTTCTATATATGAACTATTTTTTCCGATCTTGTTACAGATTTTGTCTAGAAACAGAGAAATAGTCTCACACAAAAAAGAAAAGAAAACATCCCAAAAATACTTGGAAGTGCAAGCAGACTTTCCTAAGGCTGCAAAGAACTGAAACCAGATATTGGGTGCATATTTTATGTTAATGTATTTTTTTTTTTTAGTCTAAAATTCAGAATATAATACCGTTTTATGGAGCTGGTTTCTCATGCCTTTCACTTACAAATGAAACCGTACAATCTACGGCTCAGCCTTGCAAAGTGACTCTGAGAACAGAGCATCAAACCGAGGTGTTCTTATAATTGGCAATTTTACAATACAGAAAGCATTCTGCTGCCAGTCCTGCAGGCCTCTGTGATAAGTGCACAAGCTAGCTTGTAAATTTTTATTTAAATGTTATGTAACTTTTACTATAGATTTGGTGGTGTTACACAGTATTGTCTCTATTTACCCCAAATCTGAGCACATACGGTAAAAAACAAATTAGAGCACAAAATAGAAATAGGTCTATTATAAAATCCCTTGAACTGGATGTTTTTTTCTGCTTTCAACTAGATCTACCAAAAAATCATCCTTTTTTTACTATAACTTGTCCAGCTGAATTGCATGTTCAGGTTCAGTTAACAATCCAGCTGATCGTAAATCTTATTAAAGAACTGAATATGCTTCCAGCCTGGTTATAAATAAGTCTACTCACAAATTCTCATAAATCTGAAATTAGTTTCCAACAAATCTAGACTGACCAATTTCAAACGTGAATAGCTGTGAAGTTTGCATATTCTTGATTATGGTTGGCATATATCTGAGATCCTATAATTGTATTTTTGTGTGCCAGGCAAAGAATTTGGTGAGTAGAAAGACGTCTGTGCTCAATGTAGGAGCTGGGGTACATGAAATAGTACTTCTTTACAAATAGGTGTCGGTGGAGTTCCATATATTAGTTAATTTCTTTGCTTGTTTGTGAGATTCATTTTCTTTTTTAAATGAATTTTGATCAACCAATCCCACTTGAAGTTTCATTAGTGCAGTGTTTGCATAGCTCGGGAAATTTCTTTCTCTGGCGTCAGGTATAAGAGACTCTTCAGGTGGTGAATGTACTCATCATCCTTCTTTTGTCAGTGTTACGACTTCATTACGGTGTGCGAGCACTTAAAAGGGCAATACCTACTGTGTGAAAGACCTGTGCAGCTTGTGAAAGAAGACATCCTATAGTGTCATTATAAGTTGTCAGTGCAATTGTACCTCAGGCCATTCCCACAACATATCTAATTCTGTTCCCCTCTGACCCCTTTCATGCCAGAAAATGGTAGAATTGTGCAGTTGTGTCTTTGAAAAGTGGCATCAAGCCTGGCACAATAGAATCCTTATAATATCATACAGCATATTGAGCTAGACCTACAGAGATTTTGAAAGAGATTAAATGATGCTGATCATCATACGGGAGAGTTAAGTCTTATCTTCAGTCTTAAAAATAAAACACAGGCGTACCGTTTTTTTCCATTGAAAGCCACTCCACAAAATGACACATGAAATGATCATGAAAGTCAGTGCTGGCCTGAAAATGCACCATATTTTTAAAAACAGTTCAAATCCAAGGATTCCGTGTGAGCCTTTCTAACACTAGAGCACTGTCTGACCCAAATCCACCAAAGGGACTGCACTCTGTGAAGCGACTTAAATGTCTCTGGCATCTGAAGTAGTGTACGAGTTTCTTGTGTGTATGTGAGGAAATTAGAAAGATAATATTGTTTTCTAATATGGCTTATAATTAACAGACAATTTACGTTTTTCTCTTAGACTGGACTGGCAGCCCTTGCTCATCCCCAAGCGTGGACACACAATCTGAATTCGTTATCTGAACCACTGGTGGGAAGGTAGTCACTGTGGCATCTGGTCACATATTCCAGCTATTGCAGAGAAGGGATGGAGTCAAAGGTGTCTGAGAGGAGGAAGGAGCGCTGCAGGATCCTGCTAGGTGTAGTTCAGGGATGACAGACGCGCATGTGAATCTTGAATTCATATGCAGGTAAGAACTTCCCTTCCTCGTCTCACTTTTACACTGCTAAATCCTGATTTTCTTCTTGTTATATAGCTGTGAGGGCACGTAGTCTAGAAAGTCTTGAATTTCCTCTTTTTCCTCTACTTTCCCCAGTTTAAACCTGTAGTTCCTGGGAGAAGGCACAGGAATCTGAAAGCAAAATTATGTTCACCTCTTGGCTTTCTCTTGCAAGCATAACATTTGGAGTGTTTTTGCCATATTAATGTGTAGCTCATAATTGTTAATATTGCCAGTGATTAACATTAAGCAATGCTGTGACTCAATCCCTTTCCCTGTAGCATTAAGAACTAATTTGACAGTTGCTACAGGCAAAGCTGCAAGATGACTCAGATTGTCAAATGTCCTTTGTCCTCCACAAATGCAAAATCCTCCAGCCAAGTTTCAAACGCAATTCCATTTTATTCTAATTTATTGTTCATTTCTCTTCTTGACATAGCAGCTCCCTAACAAGTCTGTACATCATTACTTAAATGCTTGATCACAAAGGACTGTTGTCAATCACCAGCACAGAACATCAAGCAGAAAGAATGTCTGACCAAACATGTTTTGAAAGGTCTGCCACAACAATAGAGAAAAGCTGAATCAAACTGGGGAGAAGGGAAGGGCTAAACAAGACTTATTTGTATCAAGGAGATGAGATTATTTTAAATATCCCTAAGACGCCGAAAATCGTATGGAATTCATTTCTAGATACTTCTTAGAGCGTGTATTTTTTTAAGCATTGATGATAATGCAAGCGGTGGATAAAATACTAATACCATTGAGCATAACAAAAATGAACCATCAGACCATTCAGACCTTCCTGGGGCTGCAGAGAACCTTGGAGTCAGCCTGAAAATTACTAAAAATAAAATGAGAAATTGTTGCTCTGAGCACGAATCTCTCCTGGGTCATCTGTATTAACAGTAATAAGAGCATTTTAAGTAATCGTAATTTTGTCATGCATCTTCTTGAATCATGATCTTCATTTTATTTATTTTAAAATACCCACAATAAGAGAACATCTGTTATGCTGTTTTACAAAAATGTGTTTGCTTTTAATTTATTCTAAGATATAATTGTTCTTTACATAATGGATCAAAGCCTCCCTCAGTTCAAGGGGTAAACTACACAAAGGAATTGATCAATTTTAATTCAAAATACTAAAATAGATTTTTCATTTTGTGTACCTCAATGAAAGTAATTAGATTTTTTTTTTTTTTTGCCTAATCTGAGAGGAATTTAACAACAGTGTATAGCTTTGAACTTCCCCTGATCTCTGCACTGTAGCTGCATACAAATCAATAACATACTTCACTTACAAGAGTTTATGTCCTTGTCAGCTCAAAATTCTGGTCATCCAGGGCTGTCATGCTGAAGGTGAGCTTTGCACATCTCTCTGGATTTGTTAATCACTCCTGGTGGGGCAGAGAGTGGGAGTGGGAGGAAAATAGCAACGGTAGTATGATTCTTTGCCAACCTTACTTCACCCCGAACCTTAAAAATAACAAAGTCTTTCTCATAAATGGGAAAATATTGCAATCCCTGAGGAATTTCTGGTATGACATTCCTCTGAGGACATCTCTCGGTGGGTTGGGCAGCAAGAACAGCTGACTATGGGTTTCATTGCACTGAACAGGGCTGCCACTCCGGGCACTGAGGCAGGAGACCGAAAGGAAAAACAATATATGGTAATTTAATATAGCAATAACTCATATGCATAAAGAGACAATGAAATATGGATAGTGTTATTTTAGCTCTCACTTTTACATTCCTCACCGTGAAATTGCCTTTTAAGTTGCTTTAATGTAATTCCCTATTTTTTTTTTTTTACGTAAACCAAAAAAACCACCACTTCCATTGTGTGAAACTGCAATATGCCCATGGTCCACCCTTTGGCTTTATACACAGATTCTTTTGATGGATTCAACTAAAATCATTATGTACGGCTAAACAAAATTACATTAAGTATGTGAATATTCTTGAGGTGAGGTTACAGGAAACCTGGCTAGGAAGCACCATGAGTCTCACAAGAGCTGAGCAGTTTATGAGACCAGCATGTCGTGAGTGTGTCCCCTAAACTACAACGGAGAGGAGATCCACTGTTTGAAACAATTCCTCTGCTCTCTCCTTCTTCAGTATCTGCTGGGGCTTGTTGGAGTTTCTTTCACTATTTGCTTGTTTCCACCTGGTGATCTGGAGCACCCCGTTCTCTGGTAAGAAAGTGGGCATATTGCACAATCCCAGCTGTAACAATAAAATAATAAAAATGTATTTTATTATGCTTAATTTACTACTAATAATCTATTATAATGAATACAGCAGTAGTAATAATAGTAGTATTAAATCTTGTTCTCGGAATCAACCACTAGTGATTCTTCTGCAGAACGTGAATTCTTACTGAGCATGAGAAGAGCTGTGACCTCAAGTCCTGGACTTAGTGGCAGGGTCGGGAGTATACTGCTGTGACTGCAGCCTGACCCAGTGTTCATGGCTATTCATGGAGTAAATTACAACTTAAAGAAGTTTATAACCTTTTCAAAAGACACTGTGGATCCTTTGAGTTAGCTTCATCTAGAAACTGGTAGCATAGTTAACAGGATAGTTAACAGCAAAGAGATTTGTAGCTTTAGTGGCATTGGAATTCATCCATGAGAGAGGATGATTCAGAATAATGAGAGATAATACATGTATGGGGGAAGGTAATGGAGAAATAAGCTACATTTATGGAAGGGTTGAACTCAAGCAACTGAATCCACTCCATGGAGGGGAAAAGCTACCGTAGCATCCTCTCTTTATAATTTTATTAAGAAGATTATGTCTTGTCTTTTCACATAGTATGAAAAAATAAAATAATTATTCGAAGATACCATCGAAGAAGTGGATGATATCCAGAATCAATAAGAGATATCTGGTAAACCTGCAACAAAATTGTATCCTTATAGCATCAATTAAATTTTTTAACAACCTAATCTCATCATCTTAAAGCTGGAACACATTTCATTACCTATTACAGAAATTCAGAAAAAACTTCTAGGAAAATATCAATAAAATTAATGGAAGTGTAAAATCTGTTCAGGCATAGCTTCAAATTAAGTTGCATATCTTAACCTGTGCTTGTGCTCTACCCACAGAGTATGTTGATTTAATAGCTAGGGTTGTGGTAGCTTAGGTTCTGTTTTGAAGTGCCTGTTTCCCCATGTAGAATTGGAGACTCTGAATTGAATCCTGGCTTCAGTTCAGAGATCAGAAGCTAGAGGAACAGCGATAAGTACCATTTGGATTGAATAGAAAATGTGATATCTATATGTATTAACAGTGGGCAAAATTGAGCAGCATCAGATGGAAAGGGAGTGAAGGAAAGTGCCATGTTAAGTGATGTATTGGTTTGATTTATATTGGATGAGAAAATTGCTGGTAGGTTTGTTTTATTGAAAAATTAAGTAACAATCAGTAGAGTTCTTTAAAAAGTACAGATTGCTTCTGAGTTAGGAAACCATAAAACTGACTCAGTGCTACAAAAGTGGATCACCATTGTTTTATTCTTTTCTCAGTTTTCTTTTGGTGATTGCATGAATTGCTGCCGAGTCATAAACTAAGGTCTTAAAAGTGAGCTTGAGACAATAAAAAGAAAAGCCTTAAAATATTTTCCTGGGATTAAAAGATTGTTTGATTTACTTTCAGTTCACCTGGACTTGGTTGTATTGACAAGGTCAATATTTAAGTCATTTTTTCATACCATTGTAATAACTGTCTAGGGAAAAGATAGCAATTTCTTTCGTTACACCTCGAGCAAGTAATAGGTTGAGATGTAAAAGTGAAACGTTTTGTAAAGTGAACATCACTAAACATGCACAGTTAGCTTCCAGGCTGGGGAAATACATACAAAGGGACAGTTAATGATTCATAACACCATCAAAGTCATATTTATTGCTGGGATGTTTATCTTCTGCCCTTTTTTTTCCATGGAAATCAAAGGGTCCATAAAACTCTTTATAAACAAACAAACAGTTTAAATTGTGCTTAAAAAAGCTTCTGGACTAGATAAGGTTGTTGAATGGTCTTACAAACTATGTATTCATATCCTGTAAGTCCAAAATGCTTAGAAAGCATCAAAAATACTGTATGTGCAGGAAAAAGTCTTCTGCAGTAGGTCTAGCACTTCTTAATAGTAGTAGCTGACCGCAATGAATACGTATTTGTACAGGAAATCCTGGGAGAGCTTAAATGTAGAAAAATTAGCCAGTATCATAGGCACTACCCAAGCTGCTGTTCCTCTCGTTCATCATTCCTATCCCTTTTGACATTCTTCCTTCTATAGTACGAAAACTAAAAATTGTTTCACTCCGGAGCCTGAGGGCTGCTCTGTGTGTTACCCAGAAACAGATTCCCATCCAGAGCTAAACCCCTCCAGTGATTTAAAAATAAAAGATCTGGCAAAAGGGTTAATTCTGTAAAGAAGCAAGACTCTTGGCTAATGGTCAGGCTAAAACGTAGCTGTTAGCATTAAGCACTACATGTACTCTTTGCAGAATAAATGCGTTTACTTAGCACATACTCCTCACCTCTTAGAAACTAAGAAAAAGCAGCCGTTCTGTAAAAACCCAACTCTTCCCCTGTCTTGATTCCAGGTTCTCTAAAAAAACATTCCCTAAATTGATTGACTTTCATCAAGAGCTCTTTCAATGTCACAGAAATAGATCTCATTGGTTTTGACAGCCTGACTTGATGCTAAGCTTGTATCAAAAACCTACCAACAGGAAAAAGACTGCTGAGTTGAACATAATGGTCATATTTGCGGTTTCTGCTGTGCCTGTCTCTGTGGTGGATGTGATTTCCTCTATTTTGACCCCACGAAGCTTGTACAGCAGCTCATTTAAAGTTCATGTCTCCAAAAGGAAAATAGTGGAAATATGAAAAGCAAAATGATGAACTGCACTTTTATTTCGAGGAGCTGTCCCACAGCCTGTGAGCTCTGTGGGGGAGCTGGAGATGGGAAATCAGTGTTGCCCTTAAAACAGAAGAAATGTTTTTCTAACATAATATACACGAAGCACTTCAGTATTCCTACTCTCTATTAAAGACTGAAAGAAGCTAGGTGCAAAATCTAACGATATGGCCAGCTCTTCTAAATCTCTGCCCTCTTGAAGCTTCCCAGGCTCTTGTCTTTTCCTATACGTTTAGTGTTACGGGGCCTCCTAAGGGTCCGTGAATAATAATACATCTATCAGCAACTTTCACATCTTCTGAGAATCTTCCCATTTTCTAAAGCAGTTTGGATCAAGGTTGTAACTGAAACAATACACTGAACTAGCATTTTTATACTGGCCACTCTGAAAGGCTGGTCCCGGATTGAATGAGCCATTCATTTACAGAATACAAAATCACATATTTCCGTATCATATTTTTTCCCTATACAGTCATTGAAAAACTCTAAAACTAGCTAACACCTCAACTGAAGCCATGATCGTTCCCCACATTCATATTTTCCTCTTTGTAGTCGAGCAGCATCTAGCAGTGCAGACTTGGGGAAGGAAACACGCTGCCTCTGCCGTGTGCCTGGACAGAGGATTCCCTATATAAAGCCGAAGAAAGGCTGTAGTCCTTCGTTCCGTTTCTTCCTTCCCAAAGGCTGGTCAATGGCGAATTCATAGCTATAGTCAATAATTATATATTTTTATAATTACATTATATATGTACACGGCCTCTCTGTCCATGCAGTTCATTAGGTGGTGACATCCCCTCAGCGTGTGATACCGAGGGGTATCTCCATGGAGGAGGTGGAGCACGGGAACACAGTAACTAACAGGAAAAATCCACTTTTGCCTCTCACTCTTCCCATTCCCGTTAAACAATCCTGCTTTGGAAAGAGAAAAACAAAACCAAAACTATAGCCTCTGTGAAACTGTAGCAACGTCTGAAAACTTCACAATTTATTCACATCTGCTGGGCAATGTTTATACTAGAGTTTGCTCAAATTTTTGCCAAAGCAGCAGAACTAAGTCATACTTTTATCCTTAGCTATGACTTTTTGAGAGCGTGGCTCAGGCATGGAATGGAACTTGTGTTTAATATTCCAGTTTGGTGATGATGTGTGCAAATCTGTTCCCTTAAGAACTTTTTAGATTTTTTTTTTTTTTGCAACTTTTTTTTTCCAGTTCATACAGATGTAAAACTTCTCATGTGGGATGCGGTTCAATTAGCGTAGAGAGATACAGTTTATTGTTTAAAAATACTTTTTAAATGTTGTTATTTGTTACAAGTAACTTGAATTATAAACAGCAAAATTAAGCTTGGTACTAATTTCTCTTGTGTTCCTCCCAGTTGGCAAAAATAGAAAATGGCTAGTCAGCTTTCCCATTGTTTACATAGTTTTGAGTTTTTAATTAACATAATCTGCTTATTGCAACGTAGCTGCTAATTGCAGCCAGTTGACGGAGAGGGGTACAAATTGCTGTGTTTATGTGGTAGAAAAAGGAGCCAAATAATTAGGGAAACTGTTTCCCATATAGAAAATTATGTTTTCTTTCTTTACATGGAAACATAAATAAATCTGTGACCAACTGTTTAGACACCATTTAAAAAGCACTGTAGCAAAGCAAAGAACTTCAGTACATTCAAATTGGTGCATTTCTCCATCAACTTGCCTGAACACATTTTTCTTCTTAATGAAAACGAAGCTTGTGTTAAAAAGAACTCCATGCTTAGCTTCTGAGGATTTGGGGGGATGTCTGCAAAGGCTCAAAGATCTTTCCCAAGACCACTCCGCAGCAGAGCTCTAAAGGTGCAGCAATACCAGCCCTGGACTTTCAATATCTGAGCCTGTTGCTGGAGTTTCTCGGAGTCTTTATGAGTCTAAGTGTACATGAGCACTCCAGGGCTATTTCGGTGTCTCAATTATTTGCAATTAAAATGATGACTGTTTAGGCACTGAGTGTTTCGATATATTTCCCTCCCAACTGGAATGTTTTTAGCAAGGCAAAGAAAAAAAGCAATGGCTTTGGCAAATATTCAGATGATAGGCCTGACTCTAACCATGCTTTACTATTACATATAACTCTGCAGGGGAATCTTAGGCAAAAAGAACCATTAATTTTGACTTTTGCTGCAAACTTAACCGACAGAACCAAACCTAATTACAGAATTGAGTTTTGTCCCAGCCATATAATCCACTGTGCAAATTTTACTCTTCTTCATACTTCCACTGCAGCCAAATATGGTACAGGTTTTTAAGTATTCTAATCTCATAAAATAAAAAGGAACAAAAACGGATGCTGTTAAGATGACTAGGTTCTCTTCAAACACAGCAAGATTTACTTTATGCTAGAATGAACAACGATTAAGAAGGTTTGACTGTATTATTAGGAATCTTTAATTGCAAAAGGAGAAGCAGCTATGTATTTTGTAAAATGTCATCAAAATCATTTGCAGTAGCAAATTAAATATATTCATGAGTAAAAGTTCCAAGTATTTTATCTGTGGACCTTTACCATACACTGTAAAATTTTGGTACTGGTGCTATTGCATAACTTTAGAAGCAAGAGTGCTGAAATGTGTGGGCCTGATTCTGATTTCACTTACATCTAATGTAATTCTTTTGAACTTTGGAAGCAACTCTCGATTGACAACGCTGACAGCTAATTGGAATCATGCCTTATGGCTCAAAGATTGCCCTTACACCTGCCTTTATGCCCACAATAATACTAATTTCTAAAATTAATAAAAAGGACAATGGTTATTGATCTATTTCAAATTACACACTCTATGTGGTTTTCTAGGCTTGGCACCTGAGTCAGGGAAATGGTTGATGAATTGATGGTAGGATTAAACGGCTCCTTGTAGGTAAGATTTTTTTTCTTTGAATCTCCCAAATGATGGTTACTAATGAAATCTCTGTTCCTTTCATTTTTCTTTAAAATACTGCCAGATATGTTTATAGTATTTCCCCAACAGGTACAATAGACAATGTGTTTGTTGTCCTAAGACACATCTAAACACATTTAGAATGCATATCGGTGTCACGGTATTATTGTTCTCTCATCCTGCTTTAAGAAAAATAAAGGTCTGAGTGATCAAACAGATTCAGTCTTCCTAGCGCAGAGCCTGAAGCTGCGATCAAAATCCAAATTTGTAATATATTGAAAAAGTTAGACCCCGTATCTGAGATTGGTGAATACTATAAAATGTTTGCTCACGTAGCTAAAATATGTCCATGATATATTAATAAGACAGACTGTGTCCTTGAAATCCTAAACCAGTCTTTTCTAACATCTGCTACATCCTTTCTTCAAACAATGTTCACAGACTCAACAAAATAATACATCAAGTGTGCAAGCATGAGCGCCAGTAGCATAAAACAGGCTCATCTGTGTTTGAGCTGACAGAATTCCTGTGTGTTTGGTATGAGCCAACAAATTCATGAAAGGGAAACCAATTAAAGGTTATTAAATACAAAGACATCTCCTCTGCGTCTGGAAGTCTGACTTGCAAAGTATTGGTGGCTCTGAGAATAATTACTTCGCATTTGGCCTGTTTGTATCTCTGATGTGAGGTCAGCACATGTTAAGGAGTAGCTGAAGTCGTTGCACAATAAAAGAGTGCGATTTTAATATGCACTGCCAATTTTTCAGCTTGCACTAGGAAGTTGTTGCAAATAATCTTACCAAAAAAAGAAGCTTTGAGGGTTCTGTTCCAAAACAGCATATTTGAATTTCTTTTACCTATTTCTTCCATTTCTCTAAAAATGAGTTTCGACAGGTGTCACAAAGAGAATATTTAATCAGGACATGAAGTTTTATACCCTAACAATTTGTTCTTTAGTTCAAACTCTCCGATAGAAACAATCTCAGCTGAAGCTAAGATGCTGTAAATCTGTCTTATAAGCAAATCAAAAGCTGGAGCTTTATATATTTTTAATATTAGCTATTTCTTCAACGATTTTCTACCTTTTCTTCCTACAGTTTATTATGCCAAGCTCGTTAGCCCGTTACACTGAAGTAAGCTCAGCACTTCTTCCGTGTTTGCGTTCACTTAGCAGCAGTACCAACAAAAGACAGGGTGTCATCTGGGCTCTCCGACGGCGTTTTAGACCAGGCGTTGCATCAGCAGAGCGATGACGTCACGGACAGGATGCAAATGGCTTCCCAGCCGAGCAGGAAGCTCTGAAGAAAAATTGTTACTGAAGACTGACGTTTCTGCTTCTGACACGCCGCGGCCAGGCGATGTCTACTTTCAGAAAACTTTTCTGCTGTTGGTGGCTACGTCGCATGGCGCTGTCAGGAAAGCGGCTGTCCGCTGTGAGCGAACACTGCTCCTATACTGAGATTTGACTCAGTCCGCTGCTACAGAAGAATGTCCTGACGAATTGCGTTCAGTAGTTTAGCAGAGGATAATAGATCCTGAAAAAAAAAAATCCTAAAATGACCACTAATGCTGTTTTTCAGGAGAGGCAGTTCTCCTATTTACAGGATATGAAGAGGGGTGATAGAGTGCTTTTAGACAGGCAATGAAACAACTCTTAAAACACCTAATGACCTCAGAATACTGCCTTGCCCTCCTTTTTCTGGTTCTTCATGATTCCAATCTCTTTTGAGTGAAAATGCTACAATGAAATATGTTATCCCTTTTATAGAAATGACAGAGATAGAACACTTACAAAGCAATTTAAGAGACACTACTGAACCTAATCACTCCTGAAATCAAAAGAAGTAAAGGGGAAATTCTTTTTTCCCTCTTTTTCCCTGGTAATAAATGTGAATGCTTAGGTTTGGACTCCTTTCGCCATTCTGCTTCAATAAATGAGAATAGGCAGGGAATAGATCTTCACGTTGCTACGCTGCTCCCAGCTCAGTGCTGCTGCTCCTTTAACCTCCGCTCCATTTCTCTAGTGCGTCACCAACTCTTCAAGGGGGTTTGCAACAGTGGTTATCAATCGGTTCAGTTTTCAGAATAGTCCTTCTGTAACTATGCTGATGAAAAAGTAAGCGTGAGGAGAAAAAAGAGCTTGTCTTTCATGTCAGTCGATATTCTTGATATACAACAGAATCCCTTAAATTTTGTTTCCGTTTTTTCTGTCTGCAGAACCTCCTGGTTTCATCATTCAGCTTTTTGCACAACAAATTCTTGGAACCATCACTGCTGTTCTGCCTACAGGGTAGTTAGTTGCTTAACTATCAACCGGTTAGAGACAAGATGGTTTAAGCAGGTCAAAATTGTAAATCTATGTCAATGTAGTTGAATGCCCTGTGTAAGTGAAGATAAAGAATCCATAGGATCTTTGCTGAAGTTTGAACCAGGCATGGGCTTTGTTAGTACTGTTAGTGCTAGAACTCTCCTGACAGGCACCCACAAGCAGAAAGCGAAAACCAAGTGCAAAAGTACGCCGACGCCATACCTGCTTCTGCTAGGCCTCGTTCCTGTGGAAGGCTTTCTGTTTCAGCTGGCCTCGTGAACGGGTGATGGCCAGCGGCGGATGGTAAGAAGATAACAAGGTGTTACATCAATCAGTTCACATTAGTTTGCATACCTCAATAACCCGTGGACACTGGTGCAAAACACAGTACTGACAATTTAGAGCAGATGAAGCAACAGTCTCTGTTGTATAATAGACTCTGAGACAACCTTTTAGCAGTTTGCTGGTGGGAAGGAAGCTCTTTGGAGGGGATGTGTGCATGCTACACTGTATTTGATTAATTTAAATTGCAAAGGAATGAGCAAATGGAACATTTTTCTTTTTTTTTCTTTTTTTTTTTTTTTTTTACATCCCAAATCAAGGGAACAATTCGGATACTGTAATAAGATTTTCTCAAAATCCCAAGGGATAAAGGAAATGGTTGCTTGATATAGTAGCATCTTTGCAATTCAGATGGATTCTAATGATGAATAGGAACATCCAGAAATACTTACTTTGTTTTATTTTCACTTTTAACATGTCTTTGTCATAAACAAGATCTATGAATAAATATACCTGATGAAACAGCGAAATATACTATGTGCTATAGAGAATGTTCCTCCCCGCGCAGTATAGTAGCTGGAAAATTATGATACAACCACAGTGACATAGTTTCCCCCCCATGGAGCATTTTTGCGGCAAGACAAGTTAAAAGTAAGAATAAGATAAAATGTTATTATAGGGCCATTGATCTTCTGTTACCTAAAAGGAGTGAATATAGGTGTCACGGCTGACAAAGTGATAAGCCATCCCAGCCTATGCAAAGCTCAGTACAAAACAGTGAAAAACAGCCTTATCAGATCTTTTCCCAACCTCAGAGGGGAGGGAGAGAAGGTGTCCTTTAGAACCAGTAGGACTATAAAAGCTGTCAGGTTCCCAAACAAAACAAAGCTTGGATGACAGCTGCAAGTGCATACTCCAAGAAAATATAAATTCCACTTTCAAAAAAATTGCTTTCAAGCATCAAGTCTACTTGCCAAGTAATATCATGGAGTCGGATTTTATTGCCTAGTTATAAAGTCCTAATGCAGAGGTTCTGGAATAGAGTGGTCACACAGAATGATCTACGGAGACTCCAGCGATGCCGCTGGAACGGTGAGATTCAGAGCGGAGAGACAGGCTGTCGCAGGAGCTTCCCACAGAGCAAAGGTACCGGCGTGCTCTGGCGATACCGGACCCCGTTACTCACCCTACCATCTTGTAACAGACCAGCATATATGATGCCAGCACAAAATCCTACTGCTGCTTGGCACGATTTGCAGTGCAATGTTGTTGATCTTTTCCTCCCCCCTTTGTTTTCCTTCCTCTCCCAGTCTATAGTGTGAAAATCTTTCTACCACGTGTCTTTTACTGCAGAGAAATGGCGGTAAATGAGGTATGCATTCAGTAGAATGCATACCTCAGGGCCGTTTTTCTTTCCTTGGCTTCCAAATGATGTGGTAAGTCTGCCTGAATCCGTGCTTTTCTGTTTTGAATAAAGCTTTAAAAGATTTAGTCTGAAGCTTACATAGAACACTTGTGCCACATTCAGTGTCGACAGTCTTCCAGGGTTAGAAGTAGAGCGATCCACTGACGTAAATAATTGGGAAGTAAACTGACAAATTCTGTCTGGTTTGGTTTTTGTTTTCCTACTCGTGGCTGAATATTTTCAGAAGGTACCTTATTTTCTCTCAGACAGGATGTGCTTGGGAAGTCCTCTTTCTGCCACCTGCTCGGACGAGAGTACCATTCGGTATGATTTCAGTGAAAAAGTGGAAACTATTGGCTCAAATAATAACTCTCCTTTTCTTCCCTCTAGAGCTGTGCTTGCAAAGGGGACCCTGGTTGAAGAAAAATGCCGTGAGGGTGCCCACATGTACTCTCTGCCGAAGGAATTCTGCTTTAGGAAGTATTGCAGTATAATACCATAGAGCACAAAAATAAGTCCTGAAACGTGAAGAGCTTGTTTAGTCTCTACCCCCAATACGCGTCAGAGGCAGGACTGGCCTCCTGCGTCATTCTGCCGCCTTCGTCCTGCCCAGGCCTCCTCCGTGCGTGCCGCTGCAGCCTGCGGGGTCACGCGAGCTGCGTGGTGGAGATACGCCCGCGTGCCCGGCCAGAGATGTGTCCCGAGAAGGGCTCGGCGAGCAGCCGTGGGACTGCTGCCCAGGTGAGGGCATCGTGGGAGGACTGGCCGTGGCTGCCGGTGGTTTTGATTTGGTTGTCAAGAGACGGGTCTAATCTAATCTTAAAACTCTGCGGCGCGGGGGATTGTATATTGCTGCATCAGGCAATCCGTTACAGCTCTCCTGTTTGTTACAGAGGCTTTGCCACTGCCCCGCAGCGAATTAACGGCTGCAGAGGAACGGGCCCAGCTGCAGCCCAAGGAAGGTCGACGTTGTCCGAATGATCATCAGGCAAGGCTCTACCTTTAGACTCTGGCACCGGTATTAATAAAGTTTTCCTAAGTTTGTTTTGTTTTATTTTAAAAAAGCATAGAATATGAGGAAATCATACCAGAGCCTTTGTTGCAAGGTCATCTACTCCAACCCGCCGCAATGAGCAGGGACACCTTCGACGCCGGAACGGAGGCGGTAGTGAGCCCAGCATCGCGGCCGCTCTCTAGCAAAGACTTTCTACCGACAGTCCTTCTAACACCTCCTGTGTGCGCCAAGCCACCCACTAGTTCTTGCTGCTTTTTATTGAGGAGATTCCCAGGAAAATAAACAGCTGGCGGGTTCTGATAACAAGCCAAACATCCTTCCCACTAATTTCATAGTATTGTTGTGTGTTTACATGCTGGTTGTGTTTTCTTTGCCTTAGGGAAAACACCTCAAGGTCGTACAGGTGAGCTTTGTTATGGTCTCCAAGAGATTGCTTATATATCTTTATTATTCCGTATAGGTTATGATATACCTGATACGTAGAAGCACAATGGTCAGGGTTTTCATTTGCAGCAATATTACTTAAACACAGATGCTAACCTTGGGCTCTTTGGACAGCATCAGTTAGAAGGTTGCATCTGAAAGAGAAATACCTGACAAATTTTCTGTGGCTAAATAGCGATAAACGAGGACCTAATAAGGACCTTTTAACTTCGCAGCTGCTTACAAACAGCTTAAATAGAAGGGGTTTACCTTAACTCATACGCTTACGGATTTATTTTTTTATTTCAACAGTTATCCTAGCAGAAAACCAATCATGTTGTTAATTGTTCAACATAGTGTCTTTTCTTGGCAGGAATATTATCAAAATACAAGGGGAACTGTTATTTGTGGGCATGACCCTGTATGGGAAGAACTGATGCTCAAAATCCATATTAGGTTCTTTTATTTATGTCTCTATGGCAGCTCATTTGAGGAAATGTATTTGGATGTAATTTTTAAGCCATTTTAGGACCCAAAATTTTGTTTCCACATAAGCCCTTAGACAAAGGAAAATGCACTTTCGTTGTGCGACAAACATACACAGCCTCTCTCATGGGAAAATGAGTTTTCTTTTCTTGTGCCTGTCCCTAGTATTAAAAGCCAGATGTGAAATTGAGAAGGTACCAGCCAAAGACTGTGCTGAAGTGCAATCCAGTGGGAGACCACCCCCATCGCTTTAAAGTATTCATTTAATTAAAGGCTATCTGTTGCAATGGAGCAGTAACATCTGTACTGTGCTCAGCTTGAGTAAAAGATGTGTTCATAGACTTTTATATTAATTCCAGCAATCTGAGTTTTGCATTTATGTCCTCTGTGTGCTTTTCAGATACTACTGTTGTTTTGGTTTTTTTTCCATAAAGATCCATGCTTTCTGGTCAATGAGATTAAGCAAATTGATACAAAATAATAACTAATTAAATCATGTGATTATAAATTGTTTCTCCTTAGAGAATAGTTTATAAAAAATGAAAATAAATTATGTCAAGATGCAGTCTGAATAAATAAATTATTGTAGCTTTTGGCTGCCAGTAGCCAGCTACCAGCTGAGTCAAGATGAACCCTCATCTCCCGCTTGCTGCCTTTGAACACCAGTTATGGATTAAGTCTGACAGTGTGAAAATAAATGGGAGAGTGTAGCTGAAGCCAAGCATTTATCAAGCCTGGTTGTACTCTATGCAAGGCAAGTCTGATACAATTTAATAAGATAACAGAAAACGTAACACTGTCTTCAGGATGTCAAAATATGGATTTATGCCCTCTACCAATGCTATTCAATTCATACCGTTAACTTGATGAATTTTAAGCTATTTTAGGTTTTGGGTTTAGCACCCATAAGTCAGTGGTGCAATAGGAATAATTTTCAGTTACGGAACTGAATACCTGTGCATACATATCATAAAATGGAGGGAAGAACTAGGGAAAGCATTGGGATAACAGGTCTTCTCTCTCATTATAGGTTATATTGAGCTTTGCATTTTCCAAATGCTTTGTTTCAAGAAGTTTAGGAACTAAACCTGTGAATGCAGGAAGACAGAGACCAACACTAAACTCAAAGGTCATTTCCTCACCTTTTTTGGTTTCCCCGTTGAAATTGGAGATGTCTGTCACAGACCCTCTTTTCTCTGTTCTTCATTACATTTAAACTGAGCAACCTTGGGATTCCTTCATCACGAACAAGGTTGCACACATTTAATATCCTCACTGCTTACCAAACCTGCAACTAAAGTAACATCCTACCTTGTGGGTTTGGCGACTCCTTTTTGAAGAACCCTGTGGTCTTTCACCGCAAAGCACGTATGGGCCTGACTGTTGCCAGTAGCATTTCTCTGCAATGAGAGAAATTTGAACGAATGCAGGTGGGGTTTGTCCCTCTGTGTAAAAAATACTATCAAGATATCAATCATGAGTTAAGGTAACCTTTTGGACTACAGAGCAAGAATCCCCATAGTCTCTCAAAGGTTATTTATCATTCTTTTCAAGAGTGATTTTGACCCAAATGGATTGTTTTCTTGTGCTACTCTATCTTTACGCCCTAGTCCATCTTTTTCCATACACTATGGCACTATCTGTTCTTGAAAGTGCAAGGACTTTGATAAATGGACTCCAGTCATCACTGCTTTTTCATACTAGGTATCTATTGATTCTTATAATATCAACTTTCATGACTTGCATCATTTGTTAGAATTCCTCTGTTTAGTTTTAACGGCTGTCTACATTGATACACAAACAATTCAGTCCTTTCTCACTAGTTCCTTTCAGCATTCTTTATGGCTCCTTTTTATCGACCATATCTGCCTCAGTTCAGGGAGGACATGCCCCAGTTACTCTGGCTATTCAATGAAGTACCACAGGACTGGGTCCAAAGCTCTGCCAGGGTCAGGCCTTTATACTGAGCAAAGTGAAATGGAGTAAGTAGGTAATATTCTTAAGCCTAAATTTCCAGAATAGGAGGCTATGTTTAATACAGAGAAGTCAGTAAGTACATTTTGTCAGGGAGGAAAGGAATGGCTTTGCCTTGATCTATTTCAGAGATGATCAAAGAACAGATTAAAAGGCCTGAAAGCTCTGTTCAGCCATCATTCATCTGTGTGCTGTATAACAATGCTGCCATGCTTCCCTCCTGCCTCGCTGTCAAAGAGGTAGACGGGTAGCTCAACTTAGACTGGCTTTTTTCCCTTGTGATGATACTTCTTCCCCCACCATTCACATGTTTTCATACCTCCATGCGTAAAAGCTAATTGAATTTATCTGGTAGTGAGTGGGTATAGGTTTGAGGTTAAATGAAATAGGTGTCCAATAATAGATGCAGAACTTCCATCAAATATAAGGGCTGCTTTCTTGATGGGGTGAAGGTTCTTTACACATACACTGGGATGGAAGTAAGGAGGCCAAAGAACAAGGAAGGTTCTCAATGAAGCAAAGTGGATGCAATGTTACTGCATAGCTTTTCCTGTAGTCAAACAACAGAAGTTAAGTCTTATGTAGCAATGTGCAGTCTACTGTTTGGAGACCATCGGAGAAACAACTTGGAAGCTAGCTTTATAAAGAATTACATTTAGTTCACAGAATCATTAAGGTTAGAAAAGACCTTTAAGATCATCAAGTCCAACCATCAACCCAACACCACCGTGCCCACTAAACTATGTTCTGAAGTGCCACATGCACACGTTTTTTGAACACTTCCAGTGATGATGACTCCACCACCTCCCTGGGCAGCCTGGTCCAATGTTTGACCAAGCATTGAGGGGATACACAGTAGTCATACCTTTAATCTGTTCAAGAATAGGCCAGCTGAGCAGCTATTCTACATGCAGGCACTGCACCTTCCATGTAGTTAATCTATTATTTTGGTTGACTTGCTTAATGCTAATGGTTGGCCTGCTAAAATACTATCCCCTGATTAAAATTACTAGAAGATGACTTTCCAGTACTATTTCATACAATAAATTTCCCATAATAAAATGGTTTTTTTACCACCAACTATTGTGATGATTGCTCCTCTGGAGTTTGATGTATGAGGCATGAGACTATATTGCTAAAACCTATTTTAATCAAAGGAAATGAAAAGTTTACTATTGTTAAATGTATTTTTTTATTAGCTTATAGAAATAGTCCTAATTATTAAGAAGTTAGGTCAGGTCTTCCACTTTAGTAAAAGTACATTTTTCTGACATGAGAGCTGATAATTCTCTTTTCTTTGTTATTTTTATGCAGATTTGATACATTTATGCAGAGATGCATTTATTATTTCATCAAAACATCTGTTTTTAAAAACAAGTTAAAAAAAGGAATGTCATAGATACTAACTCAATGAGCTCTACAATAGAAACTTTTTCATAAGTTCAACA
>NW_010534156.1:0-27956 GCF_000687285.1 Phaethon lepturus | reverse complement strand
TCCCTTTGCAGTCATTATTCAGTGGGTTGGAAAAGCACTTCTTCAAAACAGATGCTGATCTTGTTTTCACTTTTGGTGAAGAAATTTCTCCAAAAGAAAGTTGTAAGAAGACCAAAGCTGACAAAAGGTTGACGGCAGTAAATGGTGAGTAATGGCATTTCTCCAGAAGAAAAACGAAGCGCAGGCAAACCACGATGCTTTATTTGATCAGTGCAGTGTGATAATTAGGCACTGAAGAACACACTGAATGAGGTCTTTTTTCCCTGAATGGAGCTGTTCGTGGCTGTCATGTTCAGAAGGAGGACAACCAAAATATATTCTATTAGCAGGTTTTTCTTTTCTTTTTGCAATCATATTAAAGAAGCGAATCCCTTCTAATTCAGTTTGGGCTAATCTTTATGTACTTCATTTTAGTTTAAAGGAGCCTCAAGTTTCGTTCGCTGGGATCATGGTCTGAACACTAAGCTGAGTATGGAGACAGTCCACAGTTTTAAGGAATATTGAGTTAATTACAAGTTGTTCTGTCTCCAATTATTGTTTTTAAAGCATATTTCTCTATTGTGTGAGAGTACTATCTATTCTGCCTGAAATTCTTTTTTCTTTCTACACAAAAGTAGAAAAGGCCAAAATGGCTGGGGTCTAATATCTCACTTGATCTCTGAATAAAAAATGGATATGGTCAAAGTTATACCTCTCCCGATAAAATATGACAAAAGCTTTTGACAGAGAACAGGTAAGTTAAGAAGCAGGAAGACCCAGGGGAGACGTTTCAGTTGATGGGGCTCCAAGGACATGGGCACGTGTAAGAAATGTTACGGAGCACGTTCACTTGTTCACTGTGTGAAATAGAGCTGGTGCTGTATTTTCAGGTCACAGATCAGAAACCTGTAACCACCTTAGAGAACCAAGAAAGGTCTTAGAAGAAAAAAAGCATTTTGTGAAGGATGTTGTAATGACAGTCCAGTCCTGTGTGTTATATCCAAGACAGCGAAGGAACGAAGGCAGCATGGTGTGTAATTCAGAGTAATAGTCAACATTACAGAAGGTGAATGCTAAATTGGAACTGCACAGTATGGATCAGGGAACAGCAGCCAACACTGAAGACGAAGGGATCAAATATTGTATAGATAATTACTTAAACAGTTTTCAGGTGAATATAATGCACTGTTCAACTTATTGGGAAGTCAGATAATTTAAAGAGCATGTACTAGAAAAGTGCTAGTAATGACAGACCAGTACTCAGATTTTTTTATTTTTATTTGAACAATATTAGGCTGAACCAGCACCTCACCATTTTACTGAGCAGATTAGAGCTCAGAGAAGAAAAGAAAGACAAACAGTAGGATTTATAGAAAGCAAGTAGTCATTTTGTCTATTAAGGGAGAATCAGACTCAGTGCAATGTAAAGGCGAAATCAATACGCTGTGACTCAGAAATGTAAAGGCAATATAAAGGAAATATGGGATGATTTGAAGGTGAACTCACTACAATGATCACTTTATTTTGAACACAGTAAGTCAGTCATGTGGTGGTTTCAGCAGCAAACAGGAGAAGTTTATAAAATGTAGTAGAACTCTCAAAAGCCAGAGCTTTTTGTTGGGTCACAACACAAAATTTTTGGAAAGAAAAACTGTCAGCCATGTATCAGATCCTTCACTGTTCTGGATTTCAGTACTTTTCCCCATCTTGAACTTGTGTCTTCTTTCAGGAAGAACTGGACTATTAATATTTCCTTCCTGGTTTAATTAATCATAAAAAGAATGATTGTGATTTCTATTGTCCACTTCACAGGAATTCATGCAAATGAAGGTATGTAACCCTCCTTCTCATGGTTAACAATTTCAAAGGGATATTCTGTCTGATTTTTTTTTTTTTTTTACCCTGAAATGCAAACCCAACAACCACATTATGCACAGTTGAGGGAATTTTACTTCAGATTGACTTTAATCTAGTTCCTGGGACTAAAATCCCTTTAACAGCTGGTGCTCCACCAAGTGAAGCAAAGCACAGTAAGTGAGGAAAGTAAGTTTATATATATGGGTTTCTTAAGATTGAAGTACATAAAATAATAAAGATCCTGAGATAAAGTAAAGCAAGTAATGAAGTAAAGATCTTGAGATCCTGAGCTACTCAGAAGCATTGAATTCCATGTTTATTCTTTATTTGAAAAGGTTATCTTCTGTTTATTCCTTTATGAAGCTGTCAGGTCTGAGTAATCTGGTTTTAAAGGTAATATCAATTGTATATTTCTTTGAGGTTATTACAAAACAGACTTAAACTGTAACTCCTTGGTCTTGCTTTTGAATGTCTTTATTACTAAGAATAATTTTTTTTTTTTTTATTGTAGCATACAAGGGCTCTATTTACAGATCAGGGAATCTGTTGTGCTAGTCATGCAATAACCAGAAAGAGAAAGACATCTCAAGTTGCATACCCAATACAAGCCAGTTATTAATATGTGCAGAATTTGAAGATGACAAAAACCTTAATTCCCATAGTGGGTATACTCTGTACACCCAGTCTTACCTTTGCTATGTTTATTCTGGGAATAGTAACAAAGTCTTTTAAAGTGGGACTAATGGGAAAATAGCAAAAGATACACCTGTTTGGGGGTTGGGGGTTTTTTTGGAGGAGAGAAAATCTCCTCAAGTGTGTTTGTTCAGCCAAGTGGAAGCCATAAAGAGGGACTGAGCAGCATATAAGCAAAAAGTTCTTATTTCTCCCTCAAAAAGACTGCAGGGAAAACCCTGAAATGCCCTTGTATGTGTTTTTGTAGAAAGGACCTCTAGAGTGTGAAGAACAGCACAAGACAAGGAACAAATGTGTTTGTCCCTAACTCCAGTAAATAGCTGAACAAGCTGAGATCAGAAGATAATCAGTGGTGGCATTTGATGTATCAGTAGCTCATATGAAATGACGAGTTGGAGGAAAGGCCATAAAGGCACATGACAGTCAGGTTATCTGTGAAGTGCCAGAAATGGGTAAGAAAAAAAAAAAAGGAAAGGATACAAAGAGAGGAAAAGAGAAATGCTCCTTGCAGAAGTGTTTCAGATGGCTGTCAATAAGGCAAATCTGTACTTGTACAATCTGCAGAAAGATATTGCAGATATAAGATGAACGCTGGACAAAAGCGTGCCGATGAAATATGGCCCGCACGATTACAAAGCTGAGAGGTCCAAGCCCAGCTGCTATCCCGGTAAGGGACCTCAGCAAAGAGAACTCAAGAATAGTTCTCTTGGGTCCACTTCGCTCATGGCCGTGTCTCCGAGAAAGACAAGTTGCAGATTCCTCGGGAGGAGAGGCAAAATATTAACAGGAAAGGGAAGGATGGCAATACTGACCACAGAAAAAACTTGGGGAGATGCTAGGACATTCGGGGACAGGGCGGGCTGACGAAGAAAGCACAGCTAAGCTAGATTCCTGTTGAATACCTTTTGCCACCTACAGTTTCTCACCAGTAAGACTGCAGCTTGAATAGAAAGTCAGTAGTCTTTTCTCCCCTATCCCTTTACCAGATCATCTCAGAGGAAACTGCTACTCTGTAGTTCCCTAAAGAATTGCCCAACAAAATCAAGAAATACTAAACTTAGCAAAGATAAGGTTTCTGAAAGCTAAAGGAAGTAAACAAAAACAACCAAACCCAAGAACAACATGCCTAGAGTTTCTCACAGGCACTGTAAAGGGAGAGATACCTGTTTCCTATCATTGGAGGTCACCCTTCAGTGCTTGATATGAATAGATCCCTCAATAGTTAACTGAGCCAAGGGAGGATTCAGATCAATCCTCTGCACTCCAGCCATGACTTCTTCTAAATCAATAATGGCTGATGAATACCTCTGCCAAGCTCACAAAACAGACACAATGGAAATCCTGCTCTTTTAGAAAGTGCCTTTGCAAGCCCTTTGGATAAGGGATGCTTTACTGCTTCTCCTCTGAATCTCAGCAATGAAGCTGAATTCCTGATGATGCTGCCATTCTGCAGAAGCAGCACTGTACTGGTAACCTGCACCTTTCTGCTCTTTGAGGATTTAGCAAGAGCCATTTGAATTCATTTGGAAACGAATTCAAACACATGTTCTATATAGCCTTCATGTTTAATAAACTATGGATTTTCTAGTTAGACTCTGCTTTCACAACACATTCAACTTTGTTTTTCAAAATATCTCTGATAACTGGAGATTTTCTGGTTTTTTTGAAGTTTAGAGCTCTCTGAGCAGTGTGGGCTATTTGAGTTAGGGGGTTAATCTTCTGCAAAAACTAGGAAAAATTAAAAAGTTGGAAAGATCAGCTGGATCTTGCAGTTCACATTCATAAATCAAATCCCTTAACTGCACTGAAGAACTAAAAGGAGAATCACTTTTGTTGACTTTGAAAAATAGGATGCAATTTTTGAGTATTCAATCCTGTTTGATGTAGCTATTCCCAGCTATGCCTGATTATAAACTACAGTAGCATTGTCCATAATTACAAATATTTTGCAGGATGCTTTTTCAAATATCCCCAATAATTAATAGTTAAAATCTCTATTCAACAGCACATGAATCTACAGTAATAAAATAAAACAGAAGTTACGACCATACCACTCTAGACTATGTAAACAGACTTGGCAGTTATATGTACAGATTTATGGCTGGAAGGATGCACTCTCCTTGAAGCTGTTTGTGCAACCTACTTATCAGAAGAAAGAGATTTCCTGGAGATTTCCTTTAATTAGCTGGAACAAGCCATTAGTAAAACAAGCAACTAAAACCATAAGTATATAAGCTGTTAGTCTTCCAGCATGGTTTATAAAAAAATAATTTAAAATATAATTCCTAATATTCAACAAGGGAGTGGCCAGGTTCAGTAATAACCATTTCTGTGTGGACGACAATGTTTATAGGAGTCTAGGAAGGGAAAAGTTAGCAATCTGCCAGTAAAGATAATGAGAGGAGAGGAAAGACGTGACATGTTAATGTGTTTTATGTCCCTCTCTTTTTAAGCTTCTGAAAGCCTCCACTTATTCCTGTGGCAATATCAGGAGGACTCATCACTGCCAATGATGTATTTGCACTAGGTCATCAGTACAATGCAATGTCATTTCCAAAAATTTTGAATCAGATGAACTTTAGGGTTTGAAATGTAACTATTTTACTTTGTTTACTGGAGTAGCCACTGCCCAATGTGATTTGGATATGAATTGCGAGGTGCGCTTCCAGGGGCTTACGAGAGGCAATAGATGTGTTTCTTCTATTAACCATAATGAGAATTGCATGACTTATTCCTCTCACATCAGGCTAAAATGTACCCCTGCAGTTCTGTACTATGTATATTGACTTGAATGAAGCTTTGTGTAATAAGATTTAAATTGTAATGAGTCATTATGTCAACCTTTTTTGCTGGTATTTTACATAGTAAGTCTACTTCATAGTGTGCAGTACGCTGCTGCAGAAAATCCTAGCAAGTATGGTAAGTTGGCAGTGGGTGGGTATAAAAACCCCTACCATGAAAACTTCTCACAAAATCTTAGTATGGCCATAGCTTCAAAAGAATGATTTGTGTGTGTGTGTTTATTACAGCCATTATCATCAGTCCAAGATACTCTCCTGAATCCATCACACTTAGGCATATGTTCTCATTTGCTTTTAGTGGGATGAGACCGTCTTGTTTATATAAGCTTGAAGTAAATGATGTCAAAGTATTATTTTTCAAGATTGTTTAAACGTTCAGACATGCACACATGCACACACACACAGAGCTGTTTTCTAATGATCCTTTTATCAGCCTGAAGCTGAAATAACTTTATTTCTTGCAAGGATCTGTTATTGAGAGTTTCCTATTAGTAATTAGATGCTGACATTGATTTCATTAAAAAATAAGCACAGTCCCAAAGAGCTTTTGATTTTTTTTTTTAATTGCATAACATGTAGAGTATAAACACAAACTGCTTTGCTCAGAACTGTACCTCTTTAATTGCTTGAGTTAAAAGGATTTCTGGATCTGCATTTTCTCTCATTTTTCAGTAGATATTGGTGGCATGATACCAAAGTACCTCTGAAACCGCTAAAGCTGGCTGGGGCTGAAAGTGATGTGGAAAAATTATTTTTGTGTTCATTGTAAAGCGTGTTCAAAAAAACACCAACATAAAAACCTTCAGTTTTACAGTAGCAAAGTAATGGCTATTTTGTTCAAAATCAACTGTAGATAAGTATCTTTCCTTCTTACAGTTGTTACCTGTACAGGACCTAAAGAATTAATTATGTCTTGAGACACCATTTTGTATCCACTGACTTTAACAGACAAATCTTGTTAATCTACACTACAAAGTAAACAGATTTTAAGCCTAGACCGTGGCGCTCTGATGTCAGCTTTTTAAAGACAGAAGTTAACAAAACACTTCATGGAACAAACACACGCGCTCACAAACACCTTTCTCTGTATGATCCTGCATTAATCTACAAAGCACTATTATCCGACCCATTTCTAAATTCTGGTGTTCCCTATTTAAATATCCACAGCAACATGAACACACTTCTCTCCTCCTGCTCACTTCTTGCCTGAGAATTTAGTATCAACAATTCCATGATTTAATACTAAAAGAGCAGGTTGGGCAAGTGGGAGAAGGACCAGAAGATTGACAAAGAAATGGGAAAGATAACTGAAGCTTAAAGCTTCTTATAGTCCGTCACAATAGCTCGTATTACTCTTACATTTGCACTCCTGCATCTCTTCAATGCCGCGGTGTTTGCAAGGTAGACACCGGCGGCTGCGACTGAGAGCTACGGACATGCCAAGTGTCAGTATGTAATAGCTGGTGTCCTTCCCCCTTCTCGCCCCTGTTACGTATTATTGCCTGTGAAATGGTGTCAGTGAACAAAGGACCCCGCAGCTGGCTTTTTATTTCCCTAACTCATCCCTAGATGTACCTTTTCTCACCCTTCCATCAAACAGTTACGTATTTTAGGATTAGTTTGCTTGTCTTTTTCGCTGGCAGCTCTTCTCGCTTTCGTTAGTACATGAAAGTCTAATTGTGCTGGGCAGCTCTGTCTTGGCAAGCGACTTACAAATTATACATGAAATGGGACGGGGATCTTGGAAAAGCTTAGTACTAGGCATCATTAATTCTACTCTTAGTAGATAAGTTTTTCTCAGGTGAATGATGTGCTCTGCTTCTTACCTGAAAAGACTCTCTGTATTTTTTTCTAAGCTTTCTGCGCTGTGGTATCAACTAAGGTATATAAAAAATATTCTTTTAACTAATCAGAAATCAGTGAGAGAATCCGTGTAAAATTTAGAGACAGATTAATAGAGTAGAGAAACAAACAATTAATTTATGCTCTATCTAGTGACTCAATATTCAGCTTGTTACCTCTGCTTATTTTTTTATTAGTATCTTAATTCAGGAGCAGGCAGGGAATATATTCATATGTTAACTCAAAGGAAAAAAAAAAACCAAAACACTAAAACATAGGATTGCAGACTCACCATTCTTTTCCTGAGAGGATCATAAATTATTTAAAGTTTCTTCGTCTTCAGAATTCCCAGATGAATGCACCGAAATGTTCAGAGGCTAGAACCTAAAAGATTATACAGGTGATTCAATAATTCTTACTGACAACTGAAATAAAAATTATGCCTTTTTCTTTATATTTTAAGTATGAGGAATTAATTTTCCTTTCTTAATTTTCCTCTGTATCAACAAATCATTTAAGATACATCAGTATTAAATGAAAGGACATAAACATAGCTGAAATGCAAATGTATGTTATCGGTCCACTTTTATTTTCCTTGGAAATATTTTTCTGCTACTCAGTTCTCTATACTTGAAAAAGCAATATTGCTTTATGTGTACACTGGTAATTAAGTCTGGCATTCATATTTTTCTATTACTGCTTTTCCTGGTGCTTTTTTAAGAACATTATTTGCCAAGTTGAATACACAAGTTTCCTTTTCAACACTTGTATTGATTTTCTTTTGTCTTTTAACAAACCGACAGCAACCTGTACACAACATGGAAAAATAACAGGCAGCCAGCCCTCAAAAAGCAAAATCAACATTCTTATTCTTCTAATGACTACTATGAGCATGCCAAGATCCAGCAGTACCCCACTGAAAAGGAAAGTCCTGTATTTCTCAAGTATAATGATATGGTCAATAGTTAAATACAAGGGGTTAGGGGTCCCGTTCTTGAACCTAAAAATGAAGAAATAAATTCAAATGGAAGGGCTTTTTCTCTTTCCTTACCAGGCTTTTCAGCACACATGAGTTACTTGAATTCAGGTGCCTGTCCAAAAATAGGCTGCAAATATGTTAATCCACCAGGGCATGGAAAATTAATCTTTATCACAAATTAACATTGTCACTGTGGTCCAGACAGTGGAGATCTGGATATGCATCTCAACCCTCCGCGCATAACCTGGCAGGAGTACAATGTTAGCATAGCATTTTGTGTATGCACTTTTGGAAGTTCAATTGTGTCACACTCTTCTGCATGGAATTGTGTGAAATGGGTCGAGAGGTACCAATGTGTGTGGATGGAGAAGAATCTACCTGAAAATAGCTGAAGAGAGTGTAAGTGTATGTTGAGAGATAGTGTTTAAAAGCCTTCCAAGGTCTGATAAGCTCTGGAGACTAATGGTCTGGCTGACCATGCAAAAATGGATAAAACGCCAAAAGTCTGCTGAATTTATCCAAAGGCACCAGTACACAGTAGCATCAATAATGGGTCATATCGCCCTGACCACATTTATATTCAAAGATGCCAATCTCATACACACACCCTTGAGCATCTTCCACACCGACCTAGAAGCTGCTGGCACCACCGTGGCTCTCCATGGGGTTGGCCTCCCTTTCGCTCCATCCATATAACTGTGACTCACCTCATGCAGGTGTGTGTATGCTTGAGCTGTTTGGGGAGTAAGTGGTTGTATATTTATCTGTAACTAAAAATAAAGGCTAGATTTTATTAATAATACTAGCTTTTAATAAGTATTAGTCATGATCTATGTCTCCCCCAGCTTGATCCCCTACCAGGGAAAGGGGAATTTATAATACTTGAACATCTTCTCTACTTGGAAAAGACAAGGGATGAACCATCCAACGCACGTCCTGCTTCGTTGTTGCAGAGAAGACCCCTCCCATTGAAGTAACTTCATTTCCTGAACATGGCTATCCATTATCCTCTACCAGCAATAAACACCTTACGATTTCTTTTTAGTAAGATATTTATGAGCCTTGGGTTCATGTTAAGTTTAAAAGGGTCATATTCTTTTGTGTTTTGACAGAGCAAAAGATTCTGATTTGGATTTTTTTTCTCTTTTTAAATCTTAACTGGAATCAGAAGGCTGGATCATCAGTAGACATAATACATTATCATTAACTTCATGAAGCAATTTCTCTTGTACGTTTTTGCTAGTGCAGACATTCTAGCTTTTAGTTTAATTGAATTTGTTGATAAATCTGTCATGACATGTTTTCTATGTATGATCTTTTGACAGAAAAATTATTTCTACAGAATAAAATTCACTTCATGAATAGGATTAGAACAAGGCTTGTACATTGTTTAATCACTTATTGAATTGGTTTCTAATAAGCAGTAGGAATGACTTAGATTGGCCCTCTGTTCTTTTATGACTTTCCCATTAACGTTGGCAAAATAGGCAATGACAAAAAACATATGTTGAAATCATACATTTTAGCAAAGGTTTTCATTAAATATTATCAACTTTTTTCATTACTGAAAATGGAATATTAATCAATGAATCCAGTAAACAAATGAACTATTGCCTGCAATGTCTTTTGTATTGGAATTTCAGTTTCTACACTGTCCCCAAGGCCAAGAAAGAGCATGACTTTATGTTGCTGATGTGCTGCGTTTCATCAGGTTGTGTCTTAGTAAATACATGTTACTTTAGATCTAAGCGGATGTGACAGAAGGTAACAGACTATACTGTGGTGCTGCAATGTCAGCCTGTGCACCAGAAGGATTAGAAAATGCAGTGCTGTAAGCACGTTGACTGGAAAGCAGAAAACAAACATAGTAACATCTAGTTTTCTGACAGGAAGTCAAATAATTGGAGTGCACGCACTCCTTCATTGCAAAAAACCCTGTTACTGCCGTGAGAATAATAACGGTTTGCTTTTCCTTTTGGTTTGGCAGCAAGTGATTATCACCTTCAGCAGAACTGAAGCAGACAGTGAGTACATTGCATGTACAGGAGAAGGAAACAGTGACTAGGCACTACTGGATTTAACATATTTTATTACTGCACGCAGTTTCATGGATTTAAAAAGTGGAATCAATTTTCCCTTTCTGAATTCTGATTGCAATAGTTTTGTTTTGTTTTAATGAGAATGCTATTGGGTTCCTTTGGTGTATTTCTTGAAAATAAGACTGCCTTGGTTATTACAGTGCTATGTTGCATATCTCTTTGACCACAATACAAGATGTTCCATTTACTTAAAGCTTTCTTGATGTTATCGGACTAAGAAAATTTACTTCAGTAGCCCTAAAAGCCATTCCAGGAATAAGACTTGATCCTGCACTCAATTATCTATCCACATTCCATCAAACATCTGTAAAGAGGTTAAACAAAATGTAAGGACACGCAGGCCTTAGGTTAGCCAGTAAATGTTATCTGGAAACTGACTTTTTTCTTTCCCTTAATATAACAAAAATTCATGCCAAGTCTCTTGGCTGTATCAAAACCAGGCTCACTTTCATGATATTGCCAAACTATTTTACAAACTCAATTATAAGTCATTTTAATTTCACTATATTTCACAAAAAATGCAGAGGAGGGCTCACATCTCAGAGAGGATGCAATACTGGTGTGGTCATGCAGAACAGCATTGTCCTCTGAAGTTATTATAGCCAGTCAGTGGGAGAAGGGAAATAAAATTAGGTCATCTTAATTCAAAGCCCTCTTTTATTTTCATTGTCATTTGGCTTTTAGTAATCATCAGCCTTATCCAACCATCATATTTACATCATCTCTCTCACTTGGTAATCATGCTTTCATACACAAGCAAAAGTTTACCTTTGGAAGTTTTTAACTGGTCAGCTTCTCATACTTTTCAAGCAGAATTTTTCAACGAAGTGTCCATTTGTCACTGAGTAATTTGGAAAAATACATAACGAGTTACCATACCTTCTTGTGTAACCAAATGAAGGACTAAATATTAAAATTATTACGAAAGATGAGACATCCACTTACAAATTTGGTGACTGTGGCCATTTCAGCATGCTGCCTATTTATGACAATTTCTAAGAAACTTTTTTAGCATAGCCTAAAACTAAAATGGAAAATTATCTTGTGAGAGCGGTAGTTCAGCTAGGTGTGCCCACTTGCGTTTATAAGCACTCTGATGTCTATGACAGCACAAGAGGCATGGAGAGAGAGCGTTAAGTGCCTTAGTATATGGAAATACAGTGAATAACCTTAAGGTTTAAAGTGCATCAGATCCTTGTAGCAAATGACACAGGGCTGTTGTCAATTATGGGAAAAATACCTCCGTTCCTTTCACGAAGTAGCGCGCTCTGTGAGGTTTCAAGGACAAAATGAAGAGGGTTTTTGGCGTTTTTTTTCCAGCCAGTTTTTAATATACTGACATGAAGGAAATCCAAGCTGCAGTGATTTTTGACCTGCAAGCGTATTGCTGCTGTTTTGGTACATGATAAACTCCAGCACTCCAATCCCTATCATCTGGGGTACATATTAATAGGTGATAGACCTGAAATAAAGGCAGATGTTAGGCAAAAGGGTTCACAAGTTTATTGGTTTAGTGTAGCTTTGGGGGGAGAAAAAAAGCAGACAGGAAGATCTAAGCAGTATGAACAAATTGTTACCTAGGACAAGGAAAAGCAATGTGAGAGAAGAATTTAAAAGAGCAAAAAAGACTGAAGTTAATCAACTCTTGATGTTTCCTGAACAGCAGAGGAATTTGTGTGGTTATTCGTAGATATTACCAAGGAAACAACGAACTTAACAATTCTGTTTCTTCCTAGAAGAAGGAGTTTGTGGCATGCTTTTCCCCATCTGCCCCAAACATACAACCCTTTCTGGATGTGAAGAGTAAAACTGTAATATCTCAATTCCAGGATGCTTCGAAAAGGAGTGGTTTTTAGTAATATTTTCCCATCTGCCACAGAAAAGTCGGTTCTAACATTGGGATATGAAGGAAATTTTTATCTAAAATCAGGGCTTCTATTTAAGTACAATATTACCTCTGTGGAACAGATAACTTCTTTAAATTAGATAGCTCAGGAAGTGTCTTCTATAATAATAAAAAAAATCTTTTACCATCTTAACCTCTACATTGATGCAGAGCTTATACTAATCTACTTTTACCGCAGGTGTTAAAAGGATCTGCCAAAAAAACAAAATTAGTTTTTGAGAAGCTGTACTCCCCCTCCCATAACCATGGATACTAGTGTCCACTAGATCTTCTTGCTTCTGAGGCAGAAAGACAAAACATGTAGGAAAAAATAATATATTTTTGCTTTTTCCCATAAATCTAGCCTTTCACTTAATTACAAAAAGACAAACAGCTAGTTTCATGGGTTATTCCTATACAAACTCATCCTTTATTGCTATTTACAAACTAAACCTGAAAATGGTTGAGATTCTGGAGGTTTAACTTACTTAAACATGAGACAAAACTTCAAATTTCAGGTGTGTGACATATTGTTTCAGCTACCTTTTGGAACTGCTAGCCAAGGTTTTACAAAAGAAGAGACTTACATGTCAGAAACTTTATTTCGATGGAAGAAGTGGTTTCATATCTGGTGTGCTCAAACGCAGGACAGAGAACAGCAGATGACTTGTATGTCAGCTGTTGGTTCAGGGTCTTCAATTTATATGTCTGAATTCACAAACTCTTGACCGATCCGCATGCTAGGCACCGACTGAAATCCAGGGTCTAGAACTCCAGATTCGCAGGCGACCCTGGTTTAAGCAGGCTGCTGCAGAGCCAGGCTTTGTGCTTGGATTCAGCGCATAGCAGGATAGGGTAATAATTCTCAGTCTCTGTGAGAAACCTGAATGCTTGTGACACCAATTTCTTGTTCATGTGGGTTTTGCACAGCAGATTACACTGCTGTCAAATGGAAAGCAGCCTTATGTTTCTCAGTAGTGTTGGCAAGTTGGATGGGAGAGGGTAGAAATATGTTGTCTTCCTGAATGTTCAGGACATGCCTACAGAGCTGCTGAAGAGTAGCAGGAGGATGTCTGGGGAAGTTCTGGTTGACTTCTAGTTTGATGACAGGAGGTCCTTGGGGACAGTTGCTTTCTGTGAAGAAAGTTTGGTTGGGGATGCAGCTATACATTCCCAGTGCAGTTAGGAAAGACCGGGGGAAAGGCACGTGTCCAGAGACACCTCTTTCTTTAACACTTTAAGAGAAAAGATTCCTTAACTGCTACACCACTGTACCTCTGAAATTTAAAGTTTAAATTTAAACTATGCGTTCCATCATTTTTAAGTTCTGTAAAAAAATTTCTTCGGCTTGTCCTTCCCACACACAGAACACAATGAAAACAGGCAGACAGAATACATAAAACATGCCTGACTCAAATCTTGCTGTGTCCAGCACATGGTGGTGTAGCAGGGGAAACTGTAGCCTTGGACAAAAGATTCACCATTTAGCATGTGAAAATTCATCTGTTTGCCAAACATTGCAAAGACTCTGGTGTTTTTATTTTTTTTGAGGTATGTGTCCATCCAGAGGAACTTGTTTTGCCTTTCTTCAGCAGCTATACAATGCTTGGTTTCATTTTTGAAAAAGTATGAGAAATTATTAAGACAAAAATGTTCAAAGCCAAGTTTTTGATCATTTAAACATCGATACCCCTGGCTGCACACAAACTGTTCAGAATCCTTTCACAGGGTTGGCAGAGAGCAAAGAAAAACATTTTTCATGGCACTGCTATCACTTAAGTTTCCTGCATCCCACAGGCAAGCTCATGCCTTTGGACCCGTCCTGTCCCAAACAGACTTGGTGATTGTCAGCCTGAAAGAGAAACCAGGAATGACTTCCATGCATTGATCACTGTTTTGTGGTTGTTGTAGGTTAGGATTAACACCCTTAATGTAAGAATGTGGGCTATACTGGAGAAAGCAGAGGCTCCATGGAGTAGAAATATTTTTTCTCCCTAGATGCAAGGTCCACTTGTCTTGGTTGTTTGTTGCAGTCCTTAAACTATGGTAAAGAGTTTGCCTAGGACATTAACTGACTCCATTTACTGCCTGGGTAGGCAACCCTCAGGACTGGGTATGTGCAAGGCCAATCCTAATCAGCATTTTTCCAGAACTTATCCAGCATCTCTGCGCTTAATGAAGAAATCCAGCGGCTTGAGCAAGCACGATGGGCAATAGTCCTAAAGAGATCATTGTCCTTGTTCCTTGATTTCACTTAGCAAGGAAGATGGAGAAACAGGAACAAGAACATTCCTCTATGCATTTCTTTCCCTCATGGAAGAGGTTCCCATTCCTCCATTTCTAAAATGAGGAGAGAGAAAACAAGCTCTGCAAGTTTATTATCTGATGTTTTATGTTTGTCCACAGAATGTCACTGTACAGCCATTCTTGTTTCCTCCATTATTTTAATGATGGCCGTGACACCTTCAGGGCACCAGGTAGCAGAAGCCTATTGAAAGCTCTTCTGAACAAATTCTCCCACTTACTTATTGTCTCTTGATGCATCCAAAGAGCCTTATAGCTCATGCTGGTCTTTAAAGTTAGTAAGCGAGTAGTTGCTGGTATTTTAGTATTTATATATCTAAGTATATGTTCAGTATCTCATATATATGTATGTATTTGTATGTATTTTTAAAGAAAAATTGGCATTCTTTTTAAAAAATATTAACACATTAGGTGCCTGAGTGTCACTGCAGTACCAGGAGCATTAGATTTAATTAGGTAGGAAAATAGAAACTGGAATCTGGTTAATAGCTTCCAAAGTTGTTCTTAATAGGCTTATTAGTTGCAGATCAAGAAAATAATTTTTTCAGACATCAGTTTAAGTGAATGCTGAAGAATTTATTCAAAATAACTTTGAGAATCAAATAATTAGACAAATAATACACAAAGTCAATAATGTGTGATCATCAACAAATGACAAATGTATGAAAAATGCAACAGTATTATTCTTTTAGTTCTACTCAGCTGCAGAGAGTTCCTGTGTATCCGTCAGATTAATTGTTTATTCCAGTTATTACATTCATTCAAATGTATAAGAAAGCAAACCATTGATTTACTGCTGTCAAGGAGTACTTAGTGCAGCAGTTTAAACAAAGCATGGCTGTCTCCATATATAATTCATGTTTATTATAAATGTAAAGGAGAAGGAAAATGTTGCAAGATTATGTGTAGGCTCAGCTATGTACATTCCTGTTGCCTTCTGAATGTAATAAATACAATGTTTACCCGTAAAAATAATCAAACGGAAATTTCCTGCACTGAATAGGTAATCTCCAGAAGGAGAGACAGCGTTATTAAGAGCATGCTCCAAACACCGATTGCTTCATTCTGAACTAAAACACATCATTTGGTATTTAAAAGCTGTCTGGATTTGCTGCTTTGTTCTTAATACGCATGGCACATATGCCTCACAAATCTTCAAATGGATCTAAAACGTATCCTCGATTTTTTGTTTTTGCTGGGTTGCACTGACTTAGCGAGCGCACAGTGGTGCGACCCCCCCCCCAGAACACCGCCCTTCCCTTACTGAGCTTGTTGGAATTCAGACGGCATTCCGATATAGAAAGGGCACTCGGATCCTGTCACTCTCACAGACCCAACTGCACGGCTGAGTTACAGTTTGGATTTAGGCTAGTAATATATCAGTGGTTATGTCAAGTCTTCTTCAGAATTTTGAACTTGTGGTTCACTCCATTTCATTAGCTGATGTTTTCTCCTTTCCCAGCTGTGAGCACCACGTTATAGCAATGAACTCTCTCCTTCCAGGAGTCTGTAATGCTTTCACTGGATAGTCCCCACTTCTTTCTTATCCTAATAAAAGGTAGAAAATCACCTGGGCTTTGTTCCTCAGTTACATATTCACCACTTAACTCTGACATAGGAAGTTGTAGGTGCACATTGCTAATTAAAGTACCATTCCAGCTACTAACTTGAAATCAGAATCCTACTGTGCAGTGGTTTATTATTATGAAGTGTATCTGAAGAAAGCAACACAGGGCAATGCATAGCCCCTTTTTTTCAGTGGCTTCAGCAAAATAATAGGCCCAGAACACCAAGATATTCAGATACAGCATAACAGAGTGAATGAGAGTGTGTGTAAGTCCCTTGAAGGCATAATAATGAGAGCGCTTGTTAAGGTCACCATTTTCATTTCAAACTACAGCAATAGCTATTTAAAAAGTAAATTTACAGCCAAGAAGAATTTGGGATTGGCACAGTGTTGCAGTGAATTTACAGATGCTATGTCATGTCACGTCTATATAAAAAAACAACAACTTTGAAAGTAAATAATTTCAACCACCTAAAATGCAGAAACCCATTTAGACCATAGAGAACTATCAACCAGAAATCCTAAATATTCTGGATAACAGAAGTGACTAAACATCATCCATCCACCAGTGTAGACAGGCTGTGTGCTTTGAAATAGTTGCTCTATTAATTCTTGTCTGTTTCTTTGCCTGCAAGGTCTTCAAAAATAATAAATCTGATCTTGAAATAAATAAGGTTTGAACTTCTCTTATACTTTATTATAATTCTTAGCAGATTAGACTTGGTAAGACTCTTAGCATTTTAAATCTTAAAATACAGTCTTTAAATAAGCTTGTCTTTGCTGACCTGTCACCTTTAAGTTATTTGCAGAGAACTTTGATTAAGTAGCATTAACTAAGTCTTCTCCTTAAATGATTTGGAAAATGTAACTTTAAATAGGTCATTTTAAAAAAAAAACTTTCTGAGCTACTTTCCTCAAGTCTCTCCCCTACGGATTGTCTTAATAGGTAAAGTGCTGTCTGCATGTGCTGGGGGCTGCGGCTTTACTGGTAGCAAAGTCCGCGTGTTCAGTCAGACAGATTCCTACACAGACCTCAGAGCTTTCATGGGGGACCTCTGTCTCTTGGAAATGATGTTGTGCTTTACACAGAAAGCATCTTCCTCACTCCTGCTCCTACAATCACTGAAAAATTTTGAGTTCTGCAGAGCACACTCAAAAGTCTCTGCAATCCTATTTAATCAGAGCTTGAGGTAGCCCTCTTCAGCCATGGATTGTGCCGACAGGTTTTACATTACTTTTTAAATTTTACTTACTGCTGAGAACTTCCTGGTTTATCAAAATACATTTGTGATTCTCGCTCAGAAAATATTTCTTTTTCTGTATGAACAACCTGAAGGTCCATTTGTTTTTTGCACTTATGGCTGGGGTGAATAGCTAGTTGCAGTCTAATAATTATGACGACAAGAATGGTTTTAAATGGCGTATGTTTCCAAAGCTCTTTGATGAGCTACAAACACAGAGCATCATTCTTACACCCACCATGTGAGCTTAAAAAAGTCTGCAAAACTGGTCTTGTCAGCTTGTGAAGCACACCTCTTCCGAATGTTGTTTTCCAGCATGCTAGAAAAAGCTTAGGAGCAGAGTAACATCTTAATGTTCTCACATTCTCATTTTTGACAGAAGCATTCAAAAAGAAATTTCTCACACTGTTTTTTTTTTTTTTCAAATTGCAGAGAAAGCCTAGGCTAAGGACTTGAGCTTCTGTTATTTTTGTCAAGCCACTTTCAATAGTCAGTCACCACTGACAGCCTTCAGTCACTACTAAGGAGAGCAAATATTTATGGATGTTTCTAAAATAATATCTAAAATCAGGCTCCTGCCCTGACAAACTGGTGACCTAGAATTGAAAGGTTTTTGTGATATTTGTAACTCCCTTAGTCCCAGGATCTCCTGAGAACTAGCTGACAGCAAGGGAAGACTGGGTGATACTCAATTTCATTAGCAAATACATTTCTCTTACCTTTGAGAACTGCATATACAGCTAAATTTGCCATTTCAGTTTATGTGGCTGGTATATCACACTTCATTCTGTTAGGTCGTGCGTTGGGAAGTAACCTACAGCAAAAGCAAAGCCACTCGACATATTTACCTACCAATAAAGACACCCTTCTTCTTGGAATATTTTCAGCTGACCTTTCTGGTCTTGTTAACTCAAGAATAGGATGTTACTGAGATTGTTTTAGATGCAATCATTGCTTAAACATGACATTTAGGACTCGCTTAGAGGTGAGATGCAGTAAGGCACCTTTTTCCCATCAGTGAGCAGTGTCTCACGTTTCTTCCCATGCTTCTTATCCTCGTACACAAGAACCTCTGTAGAGGATGCAGCAAATTTTCAGCCTGTAGGAAGTTTGAGCTGTTAAGAAGACTAGCATAGCACTAATAAAATCTAACCACTTATAGTCAAGTCTCATTCCTGATGCTGCTAAATGGGAACTTACAGCTTAACATAATAGGCAATTTAGCATATAAATGTGCCCCATAAAAGCAGGATGTTGGCACTGCAAAACTATAAATGTTAACCTTTGGGCAAGCTGTTACAAATGTGCTACAGGCTCTTGCAATTTTAATGAACTTGTTTGCACATACGAGGTTTATTTTGTACTAAACACTAGGATACACACACCCAATAAGAGGAACACCTTCAGAAACTCAGGCCTCTGGGATTTCATCATGAAGGCCTGGCCTAACAAATTTGTCAGCTAGCATTTTAGGTTTTTTAAACCCTGCCATTCTGAAGCTATGCCATACTCATCTGTTATCAGAAGTTTATACCAGCAGGCAAGGACTATGGCCTTTTTACCCTCAGAAGGGCGACTGAGAAACAATGCATAACTCTCCTAGCAGTGTTAGAGAAGATCGGAAGTGTTTTATAACTACAGGAGTTTGTGGTCAGGACTTACACCCTGGGAAAGTACAGATGTTCATGAATGTGATTTTCCTGAGTTGATATTTCATTGGTTTTGGTAACTTACTGCAAAAGCAGAGGATGCTGAAAATGTGAGAAATCTATAGTGTTTTCAAATCTAAATCAGGGCTAATAGTTATCTTATGAACTAGTAGGCACCTGTGACCTTTTGTGGAAAGTAATTTGGGCTTGACGAATCAATGTCTAAGCACCCTCAAAATCAGATAATCCTGCAGAGCAACCGACTTAATAGTTGCTCCATTTCAGGGAAGTGCTTGGAAAAACACAGAGTGTTTGAACATGGAGTCGTCCCATTTCTTTTGTAGTCATTAGACTTCAGTGCCATCCTTAAACTAGCCTATATTTAGCTCGATTAATTTTTATGCCTTAAACTGAAATAAAGTCATTTCAACAGGAAGATGAAGTTTTTCATCATGCACTGTAAAATTCTTAAAATGCCTTCGATACTGGACTGAGATGCCTGAAAGTTTGGTTCTGGAGGCCTCTCTTCCCCAAAGGGAGTTCATCCAACTGCCTCACATGTAAAACATGGGAAAGGGGGTCTCAGAGGGGGAGACACATCAAATGTCGCTCAGCAGGGCAGAGAGCACTGAGACCAAGGGGGTGTTACCAATATCTCCATATTATTGAAAAAGTGTGAGTTATTAACTCAGATTTCTCAGCATGAGATGCAATTGTCTCTAAGTCCTATCCAAGGTTAACTTTACATGCCACAGATAAAGTTCTTTCTGTGTATTAAGGGCATATGAGTGACATGAAGTAGAGAAAAAGATTAATAAGTTCTGTTCAGTTCCCACCTGTTCTTCTATAGATCAATCTGTCATTGCTTCCTTTGATTTTACTGCAACAAAACATAACTTTAGACTTGAATATAAATCTGACTTGCAAAGTTTACCCATTGAAACCCAAGATATGAGACTACAAAGGAGAAAGTCATATAACGGAGCGCTTTCTTTACTGAAGCAAATCCTTTTTTGCTCCTTAGAGAGTGAGATAGTATAATGTGGAAAGATTGTGCTTCTCACATTCTGGAAGAACAGTTTATTCGTTGTTCTGACAGAATTTAGTTGGATCTCAAAGAAATAGGTTATAGGAAGTATAGGGAAAACATTATATTTGCCATGAATTACACTCCTTGGAAATCTGTAATATGGAATAATTTCAGTCAGTCAATGTCTTTTGAAGAATGTTTCTGGCATCAGATTCTTTTTTTGAGAAATAGATGCTAAGGGTAGTTTTATCAGAAAAACTCAGCATGCCAGCCCTCTGGAAAAAACAAATGAAACCAACCAAACAACACTGGGAAAATCTGTAACTGATAAGAAAATTCTGTCTGGAGATAGATACAAGCAAATTAATTATCTGTAGACACAACATTCTAGAACCACAAAAATATAGAATGTTGTAGTTTGGAAAGGACCTTTAGACATCATCTGGTCTACCCCCTTAAAAATAAGACTTAGTAGTTTGGTGAGGTTGCTCCGCACTTTTTCCTTTTAAGTTTTGAATATCTCCAATAACAGAGATTTCATAGCCTCTCTGGGCCCTTGTTCCAATGTTTGACCACCACCAGCATGAAGGAATTTTTGGTTAGCCCTAATAAAAACTTTATTTTGCTACAACTTATATCCATTGCCACTAGTCTTGTTGAACATCTCTGAGAAAAGTCTGTCTCTGTCTTCCCTATGGAACTAGGTAACTTAAAACAGATATTAGCTCTCTCATTCAAGAAAGTTTGGCCAGGTACTGAGAGCCCAAAACCAGGTAAAGTGCAGTCCAACAAATGACAGGTAAAAGAATAATCACTTCTCTTGACCTGCTGGCTTTTGCAAATGCAACACAATATGAAGTCAGTGTACATTGCCAGAAGGACACACTGCTGTATCATTTTTCAGCTTTTCCACCAGGACTCTCAGATCCTCTTCTGCAGGGCTGCTTACTGGCCACCTCATGCCCAGTACTATTGCATGGGCTTGCGATGTCCCAGGGACATGTATTTGCATTTGCCCTTGTTGAACATAGTTGATAGTTTTCTGCTGGTTCATTTTTTTTCAGTCTTTTGGGATCCCTCTGAATTGCAGGGAGGGTAGCCAGGGAGCCAATGCAGTTGAGCTAGTTCGTTGTCACCTGTAAGCTGGCGCAGGGTGCCTTCCACCCACCATCCAGGGAGCCAGTGGTGTGAAACATGAGCGGCTGTGTAACTCCCTCTAAGTAACACCACTTTTAATTAGCTGCCAGGCAGACTTCAAACAGCTGATGCACTTCAGGCCTGAATTTTGCTCTTACTTTATTTTTAGAATAATTCCTCCATCTATTTACGGAATTCCAGAAATTAACTGTAATTTCATTACTTGTTATATACGATAATAAAATTAGTTACTCACAGAGCTCATTGAGAGTGCAGATAAAATAAGCGTTGCATACAGAGTATGTCCTGATTATCTACCTGTGAATATTCCGTTGAGGCTATCTAGAGCTATATAGGTAAAATTTGTCACGTTCATTTATACCACAAATGACACAATTACATTATAGAGACCAGGGCATTATAGAGACATGTGCCTTCTCATCTGGTATTTCCGACAGTCTTTATGGCACTGTAGTGCCCTCAAACTTGCTTTGGGAGTCTGAGGCAAAAACAATCCATAGTTTTCATCATCCATACGTGTTGGTTGGCTGGCAGCTCCCAGAAGCTCAGGTGACCCAGACTATCGCAAATTTTTATCTCGGTTCTAGGGTTTAATCATAACCATCTTTGTCTGAGAATCCTAAAATCAGAAACTTTTAAATTTTTGTTACAGAGACATCAGTTTTTGCTGTTAAAAATAATGAAAAGGGTATTTTTAAAAGTATTACAAATGGTGTCCTTTCATGGTGCTTTCTACCACTTTATAAATATCAGTGTTCCCTGCGTGAATGCAGTAGAATGTAAATAAGAGACCTGCCCATGCAGAAGCTGAAACATGTTGTAATGAGATGGCAACACATTCAAGATAGCAAACATTTGTAATAAACAACCCTTGGCTCTATTTATCACTACTCTGGGATATCTAGACACAGACGCTAGTCTTGAAACAGGACCATAAAAGTGAAGCCAAACACATTCAGAAACTCTTTTTCTGATAAGCACAATCTCACAGGGGTTTTTGCATGAGTAAAATGACTGTACTTGATTGAATGGTACCAACCAGTAGATAGGAAAGCTTGGCAACAGATTATCAGCACTTTGAGGGGAAAAAATCTAGTTGTGTTAGAAAAGCAGTCGCTGAGGTATGTTTGGCAGTAAAAACAGTTATGCAGTGAAAAGAATTTCCTTTTTTTTAACCAGTATTCATGAACATATCTAGATGAATATGCTCTTACAGCTCTAAAAGTCACAAAGTTACGTCAGTCTCATTGAAGGGTACAGACCTTCTTAATTATAAAATTCCAGTAAGGAAACTACATAGAAGCAGGCTTCCTTAAAGATGCAGGCAATCCAGACAAGGATGTCATTGCATTATTCTATAATTACAAGTTGATTTCATCAAGTGATTTAATATACTATGTATTAGATTCAATTCTTAATGTATCTAATTCAATCAGGTGATGTTTCTGGTTTGAAAGGTGATGCATCTTGATTGAAATGAGATGCTGTGGAAACTACATCTAATACAGCAGTGGAAGGGGCTGTTTCGCTGAATGTTATGTAAGATTCACGAAGCGGCATCACAAATTTAACGGGTAATGTCATTTATAGTCCACTGCATGGACCTTTTCTGCACTTCACTGTGAAATCACACATGTATACAGTATGATAGTTTATTTTCTGCCTCAATTTTATGATCAACATGTTTTGAAAACAAAGAAAGTACCATTAGAATAATCAGATTGTGAAAAAGCTGCCATGTTCGGGTGTGCAAACACACAATCTGCTTTAACAGCAAACAAAAGTGACTATGTTCGGTGAAGAGATGCAATAGAGATGCTTGGGTTAAATGAGGAGAACTCGCACGCTTGACAATCACCTTAGATTTTTGAAGGCTTTGCCAAATTTGTTCTGCTAAGGTAGCAGATGATAACCAATGAATTTAATAAATTTTAAAATCTAAATGACAGAACAGTCAAGCTTCGTCACGCATCATCCTCAATCTCCCTGTGAATCTTCATATACAAGTTTCATGGATCAGAATGATCAGAAAGATGAGAGAGGCTGGGGGCCAAAGACACAAATAAACTTTGGCACATAGGGAGAAAATGGACAAAACCATAACTATTATAGTAATATGAGCCAAAGACAGGCTGCTGTATTTCAGGTTCACAATTTCCTGACGTTTTAGGCAAGCGTAGTACAATTGCTACAGATGTAATGTAGCAAAAAAGTGCTGGGTTTCCTAAACCAGAAAATGAAAAAGAAGGTTTTTCCCATTATTACTGGGATGTCTTCAGAAAATGTGTGTCTGAAAAACATCGCTGTTTTTTTGTTTTATTCGACATACTAATCATACTCAGAAAAGACAGCGGCAATAAGGCTCGAAGAAGCTGTGCTGCTTATGCCATTCATCCAAGGGTCTGTATGGTCCGTGTTATCTTCAAGTCTTATTGACACTGAATATCTTCCGCAAGACTACTAGGAGCAATGAGAAATATATTCCTGTCCTGATTCTGTCTTTTGCCATAAGTGGAGCCACAATGCAACTGAGCAGTTTTTCCCAAGGGATCATAATAGGCAGCAACCTGAAAAAGAGAATGCAACCCCAAGGTTTGTCCTGTACTTCAGGGTAACTCTTCATACCGTAAAACATATCATTACTGGAATAACACCAGTCGAATGAATCTCCAACTGCTATATAAATACAGCTGCACAAAAGCAAGGAGTGTAATTCCTACGTTACTCTACATGTTCCGTCTCATGTATTCACAAGATGTATCAGTCCCGTAAGTTTAAGTCTAAGAAGATGAAAGTTTTAACCTCCGCTGCCACTAATACAATAAACATGGAAGGCTCCGCCATAAATTGCTTTTTCTTTACCTTCTTATGTCATTGTACAGATAATAAATTGTCTTCCTAATGTAACCAGTTTTATTATGTTCTTGAACTTAGAAGACGACAGATAATCACCTTTGCACCATTACGTTTGATTAAGTTAAACTAAAAAATTCCAACTGGAAAGCACTGAACTGTACATTTCATAGGCCAAGTATAAATGAACATGAATATTTTTCAATCCTAATGGCTTGAAGGGGGTTTGTTTTTATAGTTATGCAAATAATTTTCCTAGTTGTTTTCTACAGAAAATTAATGTCAAGGATATATTTAACAGTATGTGAGCTGGCATAATACAGAGCAACAAATGCAACCAACCATGCAGGTGAAGTTTTGTTCTTAAGATTCAAACCTAAAATGTTCCATCTTTTATACCTGTGTGTGTTAAGTAAGTGCTACTCATACATAGTAGGATACGATAATATTAATTCTATTTAATTTCACTACTATGAAGTAATTTTTAAATGAATAAACCTCTGATTTTCAGTTTTCAGGCAAGTTTTTGTTTTGTTTTTTAATTATTAAATTTCTTTCAGATAACTCAGGTGGAAGAACGATAGCACAAATACTGTGTCTTCTTCAATCTTATTTTATACAAAATGTTTAGTTTAAATAAGTGGACAGTTTAAAAGTAATGGGATACTTCCACAGTTTAAGTAACTTTCTGTGCTACTTTCCAGATGAAATAGCCAATGTGCAGATAGGGGATGTGACAGTAAGTCAGTCACAAAGATGCACACAGGGTGGTTACAAAGGTGACACTCTGAGCATGTACTTGGGATCTCTGCAGGTCTTTACACTCAGAGTCTGCCTTTTGCTGCCAACATGACAAAATTATTGCTACACGAATGTGCTAGACAAAAGCTACCTTCGGAACAGATACATGAAGAGCACTCTCATCTTCTGATTGTACTGCACTTAGAGCCATGGGGAAAAAATATTTTTTTACTAAAATAATACATTCTGTGCATACCGATGAACCACATTTGATCCACTAAAAATTATTTCGTCTGGCTTCCAGGAAAGCTAGTCAACTAAGTTAATTCCTAGTTAACTAATAGGACAGCAGGTTCTTTTATAACTAGATGAGGAATATAGAATTGCCATATTTTCAATTTATTCATGTTTTCCTTACTTGTGATAGACTTCACCTTCTTTGTGGGCTGTCATTGAGACTAGCAGTAAAAAGCAAGGATTACAGCACGGGACATACGAGAATCCTAACGATTATACTGCTTGTTTCTACTCTTAGAAGGATTTGCATCATAACTAAACATTTACTTGTGTTTTTAAGTGAGGAAAAAATGAATTATGTCTGCAGCAGACACTTCTACCCCCACACCCAGTGTAGGTCTCCCAGCCCATTACCTAAGCTCAGATGAATAACAGAACCTTAGTGGATGGGTTCTTTCCCAACCTTTATTGTTTGGAGGGCAAGGGAGCTGCACACCAATGGAACTCTACAAGCAGAGCTGCTGTAAGGTAGCCAGCGCCTGTTTTTAAAGCAGTGTAAAGTTTCATTTTCTGAGGGTACTTTTTAGTTTTGCTTGGGTGGGGGTAGAAGATGACTCCTGACTGTTTGCTTCCTTGAATTAGGAAACATGACCTAATACATCTGTCTTATAGTGAAATGCAAAAAACGTAACATTAATGGACATGACTTTTTGAGAACTTCAGCAAATTTGAACTCATGGGGACCTGTACATGAAACTCTTATTCTTAGTTTGTATGTAAGTAAACATGAAGTGGAATATTTTCTGATATTTTGGGGTCCAAACTGAGTACACTACACTGCATATTGAAGGATAACATTTGAGCAAGTTTTCTTACTGGCTGTGCCTCTGAAAATGCAAACTTCAGTGACTTTACGCTTCCTACATTTTCTCTCTCTTTCACGTTATAACTTTCCATTTAATATATACGTATAATTTTTTAGGCTTTAAAATAATATAAGTTATTATGAAACTCCTCATGTTCTTCTTGCCTTAATGAGTCTCCAGATTGTTACCTCGGTGTGTACAGATACATATATTCACAATGAGGAATAAAATGAGTTGTTCGAGAGAGGAGAAATAACCTAAGTACTTTTTCGTCTCTGCATGAATTCTCTTTACAACCTAGATCCATGCTCTGTTGGTTAACCAAGGGAAAAGATCCTCAGAGCCAAATAAAAAGAAAGTTAAGTTCCTTTTCTTTACATGAAGGAATAAGCAAGTAAAAAGGTTCGTAGTTATGCACGTTTCAGTTGACATCATGTTATTAAACACTGTGAATGCAAACTGAGAACTTGATATTTTGCCGAGGCAATCACAGGGTGTAAGGTGAAGAAAATTTGGCAGTGAAGTCAGATAGGAGTGAAATATCATCTTTTTTCATGATTCATCTTTCACACATTTAGCTCTGAATAATTCTGCTTTGGAATTGGCCTACCAAAGCCAAACAACATGAGAGACTTGGGCTGAAAACATACCATCAAGGCTGGAATTTGAGTATTGTGTCCATGACCAGCACAGAGTGTGTCCCATTAAATTATTTTTTGTAAAATACAAATCATAGAGCACGGACTGACATGGCTCTGCAGCCTCTCTTTAGCTGCCCATCCAAGAGACCTGAGTATAAAGCTAACCTTTAAATGGGGTCAGAAGCTACAAAGTTGACATTGCAAGTGTGGCATAAATATCCGTCAACTGTCATTATGTGTACTTATAACAACATAAATTTAACTAAGTTCAGAATATTACCAAGCAGTAACTTCACTACATCACTTATTTCCTTCTGATTAGAAGGACACTGTATTTGTTATCTACTTAGGCACTGAAAAATGCAATTGAAATTTTGCTTTCTTATGCAAAAACCATACAGCCACGTACATAAAGGCAGTATTATTGTGATGGCCAACCAGCCTTCACCCTGAGAGAGAATGAGTCAAGCTGAAAGAGGTGCTATGGGGTGGTGGTGGCAAGGAGGGGAAATCATCCCCAAACTATAGCACCAGTTTGCTTTTTGTACTAGGTCTGCTTCTCGAACTTCTTATTCCTCTGTGGAAAAGCTCAGGAGCAGAACAGAAACTAAAAACCTATGTAAGTCACTGATTGTTGTCTTTCAGACAGAGTTTTGAAAAATGCATCAACTGGTGTTAATGCCATTAAAAGAATTTAACAAGTTAATGCAATAAAATTGACTTGATTTGAGTGTGTCTGTAGTTGTTGCATTTACATGATGAAAGTGCTATACGGCTCATTATCTTAAATAAACTCCTAATTTTCTACTCACGGTTGCTAAAATTGTTGTTCCAGAATCAGCAGCACCAAAATGAACATTTCATTCACTTCCACATGGTTACAAGCCTTCAAGCTTAAAAGCTGAAACCTTCAGGCACCGACTGAAAAGAAATCATATTTTTGTAGGAGTACAAAATTGCTGTTGTTAATAACAAGCCACAGGCTTTGTCCCGAGTTTCCAAGGTGTCAGGACTGAGGCAGGTCAGGCTCTGTCCAAGCTTTATGTGAAGTCCCCAGAGGTTTGTTTTTTCTTGATTTTGCAGCAATAGCAACTTTTCTAAAGACCTGGTGCCTACACCTGATTTCTTTTGGTAATCTTTGTATGGTACAGTCTTTTCTTTTCTATAGATAGATAGATAATAGTAACAAGTAGTTTAGTTATTTTGTACTATGAGTGATGGATTACTACAGCATAATGATATAATGTAGAGGAACATAGGCCTGTTATGACAACAGAAGCATTAAGAAGTGGGGACACAGGACACTGTGTGTGCAGACTTGGGATGACAACCAATGGGCACTGCTTGGCCCCGGATGCTCTGTGGCATTGTTATATGCAAGCTTCTAAGTTTCTATCCCTTTTTCTAGTGTTACACTCACCCTTTCACTTCCCTTTGGGTGTCCTAATGTTGGTGACCTTACTCTGGTTGGAGGTGGTTGGAGGTGGTTGGAGGAGTGGAGTATGGCATTTCACAGAATCACAGAATCATTAAG
>NW_010534155.1:0-2456 GCF_000687285.1 Phaethon lepturus | reverse complement strand
ACTATAACAGCTATTAGGAAGAAAATTAACTGTATACCAGCCAAAACCAGGACACAGTTCAGTAAAATCCCTCAAGAAAGTTTAGATGCTGAGGTATTAACTTTTTTTTATTTCAAATTTTATCGGCCTTATAAGTCATCCTTATAAGCACTGCTTAATATGAATTTTCATTTAATACTTTTAGTCAAATAGGTAAAAAAATACATGTTGTCCAATTTCAATATATCCTGAAAGCATGTAAAGAGTGAACCCATTTAGAAAGCACTCAGTTAATCTGCTATAATATATATATACACACACCAAAATTCAAGTCACAATTTTTCATACAAAGTATAAATACTGTGCTTCCTCCAATGGAATGGATAATAATTTTCCTATCATCACGAAGCTTTTATTTTAAAAACATACACCATACTTATGCTCAGTAGATCAGGTTGTAGAAAAGGTTGTTCATAAAGACAACAAGAAGAGCAATTGTATTTCTCTTTTTTTTTTTTTTTACTTTGGTATCCATATCTGAAAACATTTTGGTGGCAGAAAATATGCATTTGTAAAATGTAAATTTACTTGATGACTATTTAGCTGCCTTTCCATAGCTGGTATGCTTCTTTTTGCCTTTAAGCACACCCATAAAGTCATTGTTAAGCCAGGGTGGACTCTTGTTCTGCCTTCTTCCTTTCCCTTTGTAGGGGATGGACTGTTCTTGTGCTTCCAGGAGGCTGATCTTGAATAATCCCCAGCACTCACAAGCTCCTTTGCCCTCCATGGATGCTTCCCATGGAATCCCTCGCATCTGGGCTCTGAGCGTATTGAAGTTGGCTCTTCTAAAATCCAGGATCTTTGTCCTACCACTGGTCTTCAGCCTGCTCAGCAGGATCTTAAACTCCACAATGCTGTGATTGCTGTATCCAAGGCTACCATTGGTAGTTATGTTGTCAAGTAAGTCATCTTGGTTTGAAAGCAGTAAAGCTAGCAATGCGCTGTTCCTAGTCAGCATGTCCAGCATCTGTAGCAGGAAGCAGTCCTCAATGCATTCCAGGAACCTGATGGATAACTTGTGCACCGCTGTGTTGTTTTCCCAACAAATGTCTGGGTAAACGAAGTCACCCATGAGGACTAGGTTCTGTTGGCCCGAGACTTCCTTGAGTGGCTGAAGTAAGGTTTCGTTGGCCTCATCATCCTGACTGGGAGGTCAGTAACAGATACCTACCATAAGATTCCACTTGGTGACAATACCTCTAATCCTGATCCGAAGGCATTCAACAGAACTTTCGTGGTCTCCATAGCTCACCTCCATATGCCCAAAATTCTCTTTTACATAAAGTGCAACTCCACCTCCTCTTCTTCTCTTCCTATTTTTCCGAAAGAGCGTGTAGCCATCCATTGCGGTCTTCCAGTCGTGTGAGTTTTCCCACCAAGTTTCTGTGATTCCTATGACATCACAACTCTCAGATTGGGCACGGAGCTCCAGTTCCTCCTGCTTGTTGCCCCGACTACATACATTGGTATACACACAGTTGAGGTGGCTGGACTTGCATTGGTACTTGCATTGGTGAGCACTTGAGGTGGCTGGACTTAAGGTTCTTGCCTTTGGAGAGGGTTGGGGAGCATTCCTCACATCCTGCATCTTGGGTCCCGGCAAGCAGCAAACTTCCCTTGACTGTATATCAGGCCGGCTGATGGGTGTGCCTCTGTGCCTTTCAGCAGAGTCACCCACTACTAGCACTTGCTTCCTTTTGCAGATTTTAGTATGAGCTGCTGGTGCGGTACGTCCTGGTGCGTTTTCTCTCTGTGAATCTTGATCATTGGTTTTGTCTGCTGCCAAGACTTAGTATCCGTTGCTGGTTGGTACATACAAGGAAATGGGGGGGAGTGATATCCTTTTGCCACAAGTCGCCGGAGACCATGGCACCTCCTTCTCCAAGGTGCTGTTTGTTTGCTGTTGATGCTCTTTGTCTGGTAGTCCTTGGAGGTCAGTGCCACGGGACCCTAGTATTTCTTCTTGCAAAGTCTCAAATATACTCTGTTTCTTGTTCCCCCCTCCCAATACAGCATAGCCTGCTGACTTCCTCCTGTAGCTCCTCCACCTGCTGCCTTGAAGTGACTCCACCAGAGCACATCTTGCACAGGTGGAGCTTGCACCCTCCTCCACCCTACATGCACTTGAGGTGGATGGACTTTGGGTTCTTGCATTTGGAGAGGGTTGAGGAGCATTCTACCTCACTACTCTGGTAGGTGCACTCATGCAACCTCTTGCTTACGGATATGCAGGTGCCACACTATCCTCCCAGTTAATTAGTTTAAAGCACAATTCACAAAGTCAGTCAATCTGCTAGTGAAGATTCTCCTGCCTTTTCTAGATAGGTGGATCCCATCTCTCCCCAACAGGCTGTATTCATAGAATCATAGAATGGTAGAATCATTTAGGTTGGAAATGGCCTTTAAGATCATCAAGT
>NW_010534154.1:0-561 GCF_000687285.1 Phaethon lepturus | reverse complement strand
TCACAAAGCAATCAGGGTGAAGTTCACACACCTGGGAAGAGTCTGCGAGAAACCATGTGGCTTTGCACCCATCCATATGTTCTTTGTGCTGATTGTGAGGGAAGGTAAGAATGCCCGATGGAAATTTAGATGCTGGGTGGAACATGGTCTGTGTCATTGGGGAAGGACTGGAGAACGTCCGCTTAGCTGGAGATACCATTTGTTGTGGTGTGTCATAGAGGATGCCAGTAGAAGAGCCTGACAAGAACCCAGTGCACAGGGCTGCTTGCCTGGGATCCTCTCAGGACCTCCAGAAGTTCTGCATATCCTTGCACTCTGCTTTCCTCCGTGGTATTCCTGTGAGATGTGAAGACATCTGCCGTGGGCTGCTTTAATCCTTTGCTCCTGAATGTGGCACATTAAATTGGGATCACTTTGTCTGCCTTCTGTGAAGGTCTCCTCAGTCCTTCTCTCTGCTCATCTCCCTTGCTAGGCAGGAGAAGAAGTGGTCTCCCTACTCAGGGTGTTGAAGAAGCTAGCATTGCAGTGCGGTGGGGTGAGATCCTTTGCTTTTCTGCTCTC
>NW_010534153.1:0-1767 GCF_000687285.1 Phaethon lepturus | reverse complement strand
TGGTCATAGAAGGAGATCAGGTTGGTCAACACAAGACTGTATGTACAAAAGACAAAACAATATACCTGACCTATACTAAAAAACACATACATCATAAATTAAAGTAGAAAATGGTTTTATGTATAATTAAGTTTCAGTTTAATCAAGCTGATTCTCTGTGTTTACTGTACAAGCAGCATTAAGAAACTGACTGTACACAGAGTACTGGAAGTCACATATGATGGGCAAAACATCCAAGCAGCACTGAATACACTGCACTCTTCATATAGCCATCTACATACTACATTTTACTTCATATGCTATCTTGCCTCACAGAAAATTAACAGACACATATTCTAAGACTAACAAAGACTGTTATCATCACCTTATATGACAAAAATAATGAAATAAAAAAAACTTCATATAGAATAATTCAGAGAAACTGCAGCCCTTTTTAATGCAACCCCCGAATCTGGCATCACTATTGCTCTACCTTTTCTTCGTGCCTTCTACATCAGCTATAGTTACTGCATGTGTGTACTGGGTCTGGCTGGGAGGGAGTTAATTTTCTTCATAGCAGCCTGTATGGTGCTGTGCTTTGAATTTGGGACCAAAACTGCTGATAACACATGGATATTTCAGTTATTGCTGAACAGTGCTTACAGAGAATCAAGGTCTTTTCTGCTTCTAACACTGCACTGCCAGCGAGTAGGCTGGGGATGCACAAGAACTTGGGAAGGGACACAGCCAGGACAGCTGACCCCAACTGGCCAAAGGGATATTCCATATCATATGACGTCATGCTCAGCAATAAAAGCTGAGGGGAAGAAGAAGGAAGGGGGGGGACGTTCGGAGTTATGGCGTCTGTCTTCCCAAGTCACCATTACGTGCAATGAAGCCCTACTTTCCTGGAAATGGCTGAATATCTTCCTGCCAATGGGAAGTAGTGAATGAATTCCTTGTTTTGCTTTGCTTGTGCGCATAGCTTTTGCTTTCCCTATTAAATTGTCTTTATCTCAACCTATGAATTTTTGCACTTTTACCTTTCTGATTGCCCTGGTTTAGGCTGGGATAGAGTTAATTTTCTTCCTGATATCTGGTATAGTGCTACATGCTTTGAATTTGGGACCAAAACTGCTGATAACACATGGATATTTCAGTTATTGCTGAACAGTGCTTACAGAGAATCAAGGTCTTTTCTGCTTCTAACACTGCACTGCCAGCGAGTAGGCTGGGGATGCACAAGAACTTGGGAAGGGACACAGCCAGGACAGCTGACCCAGGCCGGCCAAAGGGATATTCCATACCATACAACATCATGCTCAGTATATAAACTAGGGGAGTTGGCCGGGGAGGGCTGCTGCTCAGGAAGGGGCTGGGCATCAGACAGCGGGTGGTGAGCAATTGCATTGTGCATCACTTGTTTTGTACATCCTTTTATCATTATTTTCTTTCCCCTTCCTTTTCTGTCCTATTAAACTGTCTTTAGCTCAACCCACAAATTTGCCTTTTTTTTTCAGATTCTCTCCCCTATCCCACTGGGGTTGGGGGGAGTGAGCGAACAGCTGTGTGGTATTTATCTGCTTGCCAGGTTAAACCATGACAGTCCTTGTTGGTGCCCAACATGAGGCATGATGGGTTCAGATAACGATAGACCTGATTAGACTGTGTTAGGACAAATTTGTCATAAGCATTTGTTATGTTAGTTTGATAGTCGCTGGTCACAATGTTGACTTATTTGCTCTCAAAATTGTTGAGCTTGTTCTCAGGGTTGTGTTATGTAACACC
>NW_010534152.1:491-890 GCF_000687285.1 Phaethon lepturus | reverse complement strand
CCCCATGGGAATTGAAACTTGTTTCCGCACGTCACTTGGACTATGTGTTGCAGTTTCATCACCACCCACATGGAAGAGCTGTAATTGGTGATAGTCCGAGGGCCATACCAGACTAGGAAGTTTCCTAGGGATGCCCTTAATCCGTGGCGCAGGGAGGCAGCAGACTTCCCTAAGAGAAGGGTCTGTCCGGTATATTGGACCTTCATTTTCCCTCAGAAAGGAGTCGTCTACAACTAGAACCCCTCTTTTCTTCCTCATGGGGGTGGTCATAATGCAGGGGGGTAGGCCTTTCTGACCTCGGCAACACCTCTGGTGTAGATGGACCATCGTCCACATCATCCATGGACTGGCCTTCCACATCCAGAGCCTACTCCCTGTTGTATAGGCACCTGGGAAGGC
>NW_010534152.1:0-361 GCF_000687285.1 Phaethon lepturus | reverse complement strand
GTTTCTCAGGGAGGACAGAGTATGGTTCCAGGCTCCCTGATGCTCCTTAACCTTTCCACTTCCTCTCATAGCTCTGCCACCAGGCTGAGCAGATCCTCCACCTGGTCACACCTCACTACTGCCACCAGTTACCAGTGAGAGGCTCTGGCACTCTCTGCAGCCTGAGACCTGGATGGCTGCATGTTTCTGTGGGAGCTCTGTCTGGGTTGACACATCCTTTCTGGTAGACGTGGCTTTCCACCGCGTGGATATCATAGCTAAGTTCCTTCTGAGAGGATGTTGGCATCATCATGATGATGCATCATGATCAGTACAGACTGAGGAATGAAGGGATTGAGAGCAACCCTGCGGAGAAGGACTT
>NW_010534151.1:61677-61968 GCF_000687285.1 Phaethon lepturus | reverse complement strand
GCCGCGTCCCTTTAGAACCCAACGGCTCCTCGTCCGTCTCCTCAGCCCGCGTTTCCTTCGGGGTTGTCGTTTGGAGCGACATCGGGCTGCCTATCTCCCCCTGTTGTAGTCCGGTGTGGCAAGGGGAGATGACGGGGCTCAGGACGGAGGTTCCGCTGCCGCACCTGAGGCTCCTGGCAGCGGGGGCGGGCTGGGGCGGTGGCATCCCGGGTGTGCTCGGCACTGGGGCCTGCGCTCCGCCCTGCCTTCCCTCTCGTTTTTCCGCAACGCCCGTGTTAACGGCTTTTTTGT
>NW_010534151.1:54812-61646 GCF_000687285.1 Phaethon lepturus | reverse complement strand
TTTAAAAGGAGGAGGTGGAAGTGGTTTGAGGTTGAAGTGGAAGCCGGTTGCAGCAGTTTACTGAGGTGGAGGGGTTCTTGGCCCTTCGTCCTTGACTTGAGGGGAGTTTGGCCTAGCGTTGCTGTCAGAGCCTGACCTGGGCTTACATGAGCGATAACCAAAACTGCACGGTTTTGTTCATAGGTTGTGTTTGCAATAGAAGGCAGTAAGACGCTATAAAAGTGGAAATGCACAGTGTTCTCCACAATTGCTTGTCAGTAGGTTCAGAACCATGATTTATGTTGTTAATCTGAATTGCTAGTTAGCTGTTAGGGGGGCATTAAAATCTGCCTACCTGGTGTCTTTTATACAGAAGGATATAAATGATACATGATTGAATTTTCTGTAGCCATGCTGTAGTTGAGATTAATGGAGATTTCATTCTAAACATCTTTACATAATGCCCATACTGGGAATGTTAAACTCAGGGTTCTGGTTTGTCAGGAAAGAAATCACAGCATGTTTTATTAACAGCATAAGTAGTCAGCACATTCTCCTATTCAGGCATCTGGAAATATCTAGCTCATCTCATACATATGGCACTTCTGTTATCATTACATCTTCGAATTGTATAGTCACTCTCCCCACACAAACACACTAAAAATGGCTATATCTCTAGCCTGACAGTTACTTACACAAGAACGTACTTGTGGGGATACATTTCTCACAGTGAATGTCAGGGCAAAGATTGATTTGATGAAAAGCCCACCTCAGCTAGATGGCTGAAAGGCCTTAATCACTTAACCAGCTTCATTAGGGATTTGGTGAATGCTCTTCTCGCATTGCTTTGTCTCCTACATTGCTGATTGCTTTGGAGGCAGTTGGTATATTTCTCTTTTTGTAAAGGGAAACTTGAACTGTTTTGAATCTTTCTCAGGTGTGAATTGCCCTGTTTTTTCTTCTGGTCATTGAGCACTGGAGGAGCTCATCTGAGTCTGTCAGAAAGTTTATTTCACTGTATACTAAAAAAGTTGAGGACGATACTTATCAAATAATAAATATTTGATATGCAAGTCATTGCCAGTTACTGGCTAACAGTAAGTAGAGGTAATGATCAACTGATTTTTACCAATGTATTTTTCATCCTTCCCTAGGGTACATCTTGCCATAGCCCTATGGGCAGTACCTGGAAATAAGTTCTAAAGAGAGTGAGAAAATTTATTTAAAGTAACCCCCAGACTTTCCCAATAGAGGTCTTTGTATACCTGTTTTCACATTAGATGATCCATGCAGCACAGTTTGCATAAAATTCTGTCCTGATGTATTGATGTCCATGTTGAAAGGCAGAGGGTGATCCTGGTCACCTCCTGATCTTGGAAGAGCAGTCCTGAAGCTGCTGTAACTGAATCCTAGCCCAGTTTTATCCCTATATTTGCTAGTGTTTGGGCATTTTAATAAACCTTTTTGCTTTTTTAATCCTACCTATACTGGGTTCTACACCAGGTATGGGATCTGTGCTCATATTTGTTGACTGTACAATTGTTGGAGCTCTGTTCAGCTCCAGCATTCAAGCACTGAAGATCTGTTTATTGATAGTTTGGTGCCTTAAGCGCTATTGAGCTTTACACTTAGGAGAAACACTAAAATTTGGAAGACTCTGTAGGCAGTCAGCTAGCCCTTTGCACTCTAAAAGCATGGGGACATATTAATCCTCTTAATTTCTTTCCTGTAGATCAGGATGGATGGATCAGCTCTTTGATCTGTTTGAAATCCGGCCACTTATTTGTAGTTTTTAGCCGGACCAGTTAGCTGATCTGGCTAAAAAGTAGAGGTGCAGAAGTGCTCAAGCCAGCAGAGTGGGAAATGACCAGGCTAAGAGTGGGTGGAGAATGGGGCTGTCCCTTCTGACAGCACCATCTCATATTGGCTTAAGATTTTCAGAAACTGCATTTTCAAATGTGACTTCCTACTTATACATCCATTTAAAATGTTGGACAATGTGTAGGAAGCTGTATTTTTATATAGCTCTTCTAAGAGATGTTTGGAAAAAATTTTATAGAAACACCTACTGTTAAATCTCACAATACGGCACATAGATACTGCATGAAGAGACCTCTCAGAGCTCTGACTACTGAACATGCAATGCAGTGCAGTATGAAACACACAAACCTCAAGCACAGTAAAACTGATTTTTATCTTCTGTCTACTGATTTCAACAGTGGAATAGTGAGACCGTGAATCTTAGCAGAGATACTACACCACCTGTAAACCTTCCACCTTCAGGCAGGGCGATTGCATGTTATACAATCTTTCGTGTAGTGCTGTGGGGTGCTGACACATCCAGAAAGGGCTATAGCCCTTTGAGACAGAGCAGGTTTTTTTCCAGCATTTATTTTACACATGTATAGGAATAGCTGTGATGTGAGGTGCAAGTAAGAGAATGGACTATGAAATAGCTTTTCTAAACTTGATTTATTTTCTTTTTGTCATGCTAGGGGAAAAGGAAAATACTGGAAGGAGAGAGGCGTGACTAAAGAGAAACTGGGGGCAGATCCCTTCTATTCCACACCAATGCTTCCTTAGGCACTCTCGTCTTTTTCTTTGTAAAGAAGTCCTTGGGACCTTCCTGCATGTGATGTCACTTTTTTTCTATCTTGCACCCCACTGACTCTTCAAGAACTTTCTCAGCCAACAGTGACTGAAATCAAAACCTTTTTATTTTCTGCTTGTCTGTTATATAAACAATAAGCTCTTGCTCCCCTGAGGCCCGGGGAGAAACATAATGGATGGAGCAGCACAAAACAATGAGAAACCTATGCTTATTAAGACCCTAAAACAGTGAGGGCCTGTTACAAGTTTCTTGATTCTCATTCTGATCAGTTTTGCTACAAATCTCACACTCATCACTGATCTTTCTTTTTACAAGGCCTAACCTTTCCTGAAGCCCTTGGATGATTGTGATGTGTCTACTCTCTTCGTTCTCTATTTTCACTGGCAGAAGGTATTCCTAACAAATCTCTCTTGCTGCAGTTCAGCCTCACAACCTGTTAGCCTATATGCCAGATAAAATGAAAACAAATTCCTCCTCTTCCTTGGAGGAGCTTTCTAGGCATATAAAGACTGTCGTCATGTCTTCCATCAATCTATCAATGTAAAATTAAGACAGAAAGAACTGAATTCCCACAATTCCTTGGATGTTTTCTCATAAACTATGTTTTTATTGCTGTGGTCTGGATTCTTTCCAGGTGGCCCCCATATTTTTCGAAATATGGAAAGTCCATCGAAAGATGGACATACTGCTCCAACTAGAAGAGTAGAAGACAATTTCACAAGTTTATAAATCCAAATACGTGCCTTTTTTTTTTTTTTTTTTGCAAGACTGACAGTTTTCACTTGTGCTTGATTTGTGATGCAGACTAAGTACTCTAGATCTTTTCCTGCAGAGGTATTGGTGAGGTTTGGTTCCTCATCCTGTAATTTTTCAGTTATTTATTCTTGCCTAAATATAAAACATAGGACTTGTATCTCTTGAATTGCATCATTTTTTAGACCATTTTGTTACTTGTCAGGATGTTTTAAATTCTAATGCTGTCCTCCTGTTTACCAGTAAGCCCTTCCCATTTCGTGTCATCTGCAAAGCTAGCAAACCTGTTTTTCAGTCGTCTAGATCACCATGAATAATTTAGTAGTATAGTAAGTGTTTTAAGTAGCATGGGGGGAAGACGTGACAGAAATTTCTTTAGCTTCAGTGAATTTGATTAAAAGTATGCTATTGATAAGAATAAAAAGCTCCCTCTTCCCTCTTCTACTTTCCTTTTCCCCTTTTGCTTTTTTAAATGAAAAAAATACTATTTAATTTTAAAGCGTAAACTGCAGATTTTTTTTTAAGATTAAAGTTCTCACAGTAGCATTAACATATTTTGCAAACTACAGCAAATACCACAGTAACCTCCACTTTGGCCAAAGTTGCTCATTGCCATTATAATTTTGGGACAGATTTTATTTAAGATGTAATTAATTGTTTCAGCAAAGAAAGTGGAACTATGCCAATGTAATTTGCTCCTATCACAAAGTTGTGAGGCATTGTCAAAGAACAAGCAAGCTGTTATACAGAAAGGATTAGATGAGTTTGATGACTGGTGTTACTGGAATGAGATGAAATTCAGAACTATAAATGAAAAGTCATGCACTTAGGGACAATTCTAATATAGTACAGGAACACACAGCTGGAGAGTAAAAGGATCACAGAACCACAGAATGATGGCAAGTTGCCACTTGTGCATTTTAATGCTCTGCTTTAACATTGAGCAAAGACAGTTAATTTTTACAGATTTTTGAGGAGAAGCTGGTAATCTGTTTTCCTTCTGATTGTATTAATCAGGATTATCTGTACATGAAAGGATCCTAGACAGCCAGGAAGAGACTCATCAGTTTCTCTCAGCTCTGTCCTGTCAGAAATCATTCACCCTCGTATAGAGTTTCTTTACATGAGACACTGAACACTTCTTCAACTCAACCCTTTATATGGGCCATGAGTGTTTCACCAAACGATTAAAAGACAAAGTCCACTTCAAGGTTTCAGATGTGCCATAGCAGAGGGAAGGTGGATACCACTGGTCATAAAATTATTCATAAAATGTACCCATGGCTGTAGGCAGGAAGCTAGACAGCAGTCAGAAGTTACCTATTATCAGAATTATTCCATGTTTATATTTTAGTTGATTTTTGACCATGTTTGAACAATATTTTTTTAGATGAAGGTTATGTTGGATTGTTTTTGAGTGAGATTTACTATTTGATTCAATTATTTTCTCTCCCAGTCTCTACTAATTTTATTTATTACATTTGCTACAGCTATGTAGTTTCTAATTATTTTAATATATTTTAAGGATTGTTACTAGCTTCTTTATATGTACTACTGAAGGATGTATATTTCTCTTTTAGACTGCAGAGATCATATTGCATTTCCTGCCTATTCTGTCTCTAAAATACTTGTTCTTTTCACCTTACAGCCTAGTAAGACTGTAGACCCAAGCATCTAAGGCAGTGGGATATGATGTTCCACTGGCTATTTCCTTTTTGTCTTTACTTTTCACTGTCGTCCTAACACTATGCATGTAGGTTGTATAGCACTGGTGGAAATCAAATTGAGATCTCAGGTAATTTCTAGACCCATACAATAAGAAACAAATAGTCAGACACTTTAACTTAATATACCATTAACGGCAGAATGAGGCTCCTTTTCCATATTGTGTGAATTAGCCCTACTTTTCAGGTACTTGGTACTGTAACTTTCATAAGTAGCTGCATAAACATATATGTACATATCCACATGTATAAAAAATCAAAATATTTTTTTAGTTAGAAGCTCCTTTGCTCCTTCTGTGAACCTGTGCTGCCTCATAATCCTCTTATTTTTGAGACTGCAGAGCAGCTCCAAGTAAACCACAATCCTAATTAGAGCCAGCCAGAAGTTTTCATCCAAAGCTTTTTAACAACAAAAAAAAAAGGTTACATGGAACTGTTTGCAAAATTGCTATTGTTTTCATTGAATCACGTGTGAAATTAGAAAACCCTATCAAATAAAAGACTTTTCTAAAAAGGCTTTTAACATTATTTTAAAATATTGTGTAATGTTTAAATGATTCAAAGCCAAATCAATACTTCTGGTGTGGCTAAGTTGTATTTCTCATTAGACACATTTTTTTCTTAGTTGCTGAAAATTTCAAAACCACTATTTTGATCCAGTTATACTGTTCATTCTCTCACCACAATTACCAAAGAATCAAATTTCTAATATTTGTCCCTCTCCATTGTCCTTTTTTCAAAGTCACAATGGCATTTCTTCAGCTTCTCTATTCTTTCCTTCTCCAACTTCCTCACTTCAGACTGACTCTTTGCTTTTTACTACTTTCCACTGCTTCATTAGGCCTCTTCGCAGCTGAAGGAAAGGAGATGGCAGGGAAGGGACAGAAGGCAGAGGGACATGACTGCCTGAAGGTCTGGATCTATAGATACAGGAATGTGTTGCTTGAAAAGTTTGAAAGAGATTTGGGTATGTGTGAGAGAAGGAGGGAAGGGCAGAAGGTCAATGGTGGGGAAAAAGAGAGGCTAAAAAAGTGATATTAGTGCAGTAGGAGAAAAAGTATGAAAATCAGTAAGCACAGAAAATGCAGAGAAGGCAGGAGAATAAAAAGACGTAGGATGCATTTAGGTGGAGTGGTGCCCAAAGATGATGTCTTCTTGATTTGCCACATGGGAGAGGCTTACAGTGTTCCTGATCATCTAGTCTTGCTCCCTGCTGCCGTGGGTGATTTCTGTATGGGAATTCACCGCCGCAGTGAACGCTAAAACTGCCATCCTTCCTTCTCATTGCTGGCTTTCCAGGATTTAGCAAGAATATGCATTAAATATATTGTATAAATTTATTTTAGAAAACTGATACAAGCTATAGTTTAAAATCATCCAGACTGCCAAGAATCCAGTCTCAGCAACTGCTTTGATTGTACACTGTTCAACCTCCATTTTTCTATTTCTCTTACTTTGCTATTCCTCCTGCTTTCTTTCTGTGTCACCTTCACAGTTTTAACAGCTATGGTCTCATCAGCAGTAGCTGCTATATATTAAAAAGAATTTTTGAGAATCTTGAGACCTGTCTGGTTATATAAAATCGCGTATTTTAGTCCCAGAGTCTCAGTTTAACCAAGTGTTTGAGCATGCAAAAATTTTTTACCATGTCTGACAAGAATTTATGGATGTATATCAGTACCATCTAGTGGCAGTAAGAGTTCTAGCAGTTAGTAGGCTCGCACAGGAAATGCCAGATTTGACTTCAGTAACCAGGATCCTTCAGCA